>NW_027527386.1:2811514-2816759 GCF_008692635.1 Crocuta crocuta
TCCAGCAGCACGGAGATGCCGCTCCCGTTCGAGTCCGCACCGTGCGACAGCCACTGTGGGCAGGGGCACACGGGGCTGGGGGTCACCTGGCCACCCCCCTCCCCCGGCGGCTGGAGCCCACCCTGAACGGCCTGCACTCAGTCCCCGGCCGCGCCTCGCTCCCCTGCCCCACCCCTAGGACGACAGCACCCTGCTCCCCGCTCGCCAAGACTCCACCCCACGCCGCCCCAGGAATGTGCCCCCCCCCGCTACTGGGGGCGGGAGGGCAGTGCAGGCGCCCCCAGCTGTGAAGGGTCCTGACTCCTCTACGTTCTATGATTTGAAGCAACCTTCCCAGCAGCGTGGTGGTCAGCTTAAAAAACAAAATGGATCCTGCACTAGGGCCTGGGCCCCCCCAGGTCAGAGCCTGTAAACCAACACGTCACATGCTGATGTATGAAAATTCTGGGAGAAAAGGCAACACTGCTCAGGGAGGGAACCAGACACGGGAGGCCACACGGGGTGTGAGTCCACGTGCGTGAAACGTCCAGAACAGGCTCCTCCACGGACGGGAGGGGGGCTCACGGGGGCCGGGGAGCAATGGGGTAGTGAGCTGATGGGAACGGGGCTTCTTTTGGGGGATGGAACGTTCTGGAAGTAGATGTGTCTCTAAGTGTCCTGCACTGTACTAAGATATTTGCTTTGAGAGAATAAATTTCAAATGAATTGCATCTCAAGGAAAGCAGGCAGGTGGACTTCACGGCAGCGGATAAGGGACGAGGACAAAATAATCTGAAAAGACTGCGGGTCGGGCAGGAGGGAAATAACAGCGAGGCTGAGCGCTGAGGAGACTGTTCAGGCCTTGCCTCTGGCCCTGGCGGATCCAGGCATCGGCCTCCCAGGCGGGGTGGCCCTGGGGCGGCTGCCTGCCATCGCCGCGGTCACACGGCCAGCCTCACGCAGAGCTGCCACTGGCAACCTCTTTGGTTTGGACAGTTTTTCTTTCAAAGCAAGACTTTCCTGATGAAGCCACAGGCATTGTTTACGAGCTGCTGAGAGTGAGCAGTGACCGTGACCTCACTGTGCAGGGGGCTCAGAGAGCTTGGCACGGGGGTGGAGGGGGAGGCCCGCAGGGCAGCAGAGCTCAGCAGGCCCGACCCCTCCCTCCCCAGAGGCTGGCTCAAGAGGCCTGCCCAGGACTCCAGGGCGCCCGCCACCCTCGCCGGCCGGGGGCCTGTGTCCCTGAGCTGTCTGTGCAGACCCGAGGTTTGTGCTGAGGACCTGCTCCCCTCCTGGCCTGGGGTCTCCACCCGAGCCGGCAGAAGGGCCTGCTGAGTGACCCCCAGTGGGAACCTGGGCGCTTTGCGCACATCCCTGCCCCTGGGAGGGGTCTTGAGGATCCTGGCACAGACGCCCTGGGCTCCATTTCTGGACTGGCCACCGATCTGCTGTGGGACCCTGGCCACGAGACCCGCTTCATGATGACACCCGCGCCCGGGATCCTCCTGGGCCCTCAGGGGGTGGGCGCTGCTGCTGTGACCTGAGCTGCAGGGCACAAAGCCAGGCTGCGGCAGGGCTGGGGGTGGGGATGCCCGTGCCCCTCCCCCAAGTGCCGTGTACGTACAGGGGCCACTCCGAAGGCATCATAGTGGGCCACGATGACGATGGTGGGAAGGTCTTCTCCGCCCAGCCCGGTCAGCCGGCCCTGCAGGGACACAGTCTGTGAAGGGCACGCTGGCAGGGGCCCTGGTCCCCGGAAACAGCCCGGAGGCCCCCAGGGGGCGGGGCAGTGTCTCGAGCTCTGCTGGCTCGGTCATGGACGGTGCGTGAACTGATGGCTGTGGCCGTGTGCCAATAAAACTTTATTTACACATGGTCACGAGGCCCGCAGCACGCGGACTGCTGCTCTAGCTGCTTCCCCACCTGGAAACCCAGCCCATCTTTCAAAGGCTGAGCCCCCAGCCGCCATCAGGGTGGCAGCACAGCTCTGCTGAGGAGGGGACGCAGCGTCAGGAACGCGGCCATGGGAGCTCATCGGGGCCCGGGATCCAGGTCCTGGTGCCCCGGCTGCGGTCCCAACAGCTGTAACCTGGCCCTCGCTGAAGTCACGTGGGTGACGCAGAACCAGCTCTTGTCAGCAAAGGCCTCAGCCTCCACTGCTCCCGTGCGAGGCCAGTCCCCGGCTGCAGAGGGGTCAGACGGTGCGGCCTGGGGTCCTTGCCGGCACATGGTGAGGCCCCGTCTATCTGACCCTCCCAACCAGAGGGTGAGCTCTGCGAGGGCCTCGGCTGTGTCGGGTGGGAGGCTGCCGTCCACAGCGAGACATGGGCACACTGCCGACCACAGCGGCTCGAACCTCCCTCCCCGACAGACAGGCTGATCCTCGTCGGCTGGGAGCCAGCGGGGGCTCAGGGTGAGTAGGAGGGCAGGCGAGCACACCTGCTTCCCCCCGGACAACAGGGCTGGTGGGGGCTCAGCGCACTGCAGAGCTTGCTAGAACCAGGGGCCTGGACGGCCAGCCTGGCAGGCTGAAACAGACTCCCGCCCAAATGGCGAGAAGAACCCACGAGATCCTGGGCGGCTCTGGCTGCTACTAACCCCCGGAACGCGCACCAGCTTCTGCTCAGCCCGACCTTCGGGAGCCCGATGACAAGGACTCTGCCCAAACTGCCACGATCCTTCGCAGGATTTTAAGAGGAGTCAATCTCATCGACTGCTCGGACCTGCGGCGCTTCCCCACACCCTGAATCGGCCTGCGCAGCCCCCCGCATCCAGGCCCTGCGGGCTGGCCCGCCCTGCCGGGAGCCCTGACTCTCCTCGCGGCCGCAGAGCTGGCAGCCTGGGCGTCCTGGAGGGCCCCGCACCGAATGGAACGGGCCGATTTTGCAGGCACTCGCTGCCCTAGCAGAGCCCGCCTCCCGCTGCGTCTAAGTGCCCGTCTGCCGCCCTCAGACCTCCCCGACCGCAGGGGAGTCTCTCAGGAAGGAAGGGCACCCTGCCCACCGCAGGGCTCCCCGTGCTCACGGAGAGGCACGCCGGTTACACACCTGAGGCGGACTCACTCAGTTCTGCAGAGGGGAGGGACCTGCACCCCAACCCGCACGGAGCCCGCACGCCCACGCCAGGCCCGGCCAAGCAGCCTTGCACCATCTGCTGTAAGCCACTGGGACTCGGGCCACAGAAGCCAAGCTGACACGGAGGACAGAGCCCGGCCCTAACACAGGACAGGGCGACCAGTGCACTCGGCCTCAGTGCTCACGGAGGGCCTCCTGGGCACCAGCACCTGCTCAGGCTCCCGGGACACCACAGAGGCTGACACGAACGTGGTCTCTGGGCACTGGGGCCAGCAGAGTGACATGCGGGGAGTGACACGCGGACAGTGACACGCGGAGAGATCGCTGGAGAGGAAGTAAGGCCGCGCCACGGGAGGACTCCAGCCCCAGGTTAAAATCAATCTCTGGTTTTGCAGGCCGGTGGGGGGCCTCTGTGAGGGTCTCCCAGGCAGGCTCCAGGGGAACCTCGTCACGGGCGTGGGGACACGACGGACACAGGACACCATGAAGACAAGATGGCCCTCCCCCTCGCCACCCCCCACCCTGGCTCCACACAACTGGCAGAGCCTTCTGTCCAGGCCCCCCCACGGCTGCCGACATGGGGGAGATCAGGGCAGCGGAGTCAGGGTCTCCCCCGCCTAGACGCTCGCTTACATGCCCACCGTAGGGGATTACAGGTGGAACTCTTTCGTGTCTGGCTTGCTGCTTTAATCAGCTACTTCAACATCCAGAGCTCAGCTCTCTCCCAGCTCAGCTGAGCTGTGGACAACGGGGGGTATATGGCCCCATTAGGTCCTGAGAACACAGCCATGGAGGTATCGTGGTATGATAAGCAGCAGCCGCCACAGGGGGAAGGGGAGCTCTCTGTGAGGCAAAGACAGCCAGTGCAAAGGCCCTGAGGCAGGAAGAGGAGGCTTGACGTATGGCTGGGGCTGGCAATGGAAGGCAGGAGATGGGCTGGGGGAGATTTGACCCAATTTCCCTATCAGAGGGGAAACAGATGGAGGGGAGCTCAGTGAGCCAGGGCGGCCCCCTCCCCGGGTCCCAGTGAGGCAGGCAGGGCCGGACACTTACCTCCACGCTGGTGATGAGCCAGTCGCTCACGGCCTTGCTCTGGACCCCGCTGGTGACCATCTGGAAGCCGTTGGCCGTGGCGGTGTGGAGCAGCACTGAGGACAGTGGAGAGGGCGTCAGGCCAAGCCCCGGGGAGGGGGGCAGGGGGGCTCCAGAACCAGAGGCCTCAGCCTTGTCGCCCCAACACCCCGGGTGGCAGGGCTGGGTCTAAGGCCAGCTGTACGCAGCACTGCCCCGTGGACCACGGCACGGCGTTGAGGACTGGGGGGCAGACATGCGCACCCTGGTGCCGGTCACTCACACGGGTGACCAGGGGAGGTCAGGCAGGTCCCTTCCCTGGCGTCTCTGACCACCTTTGCCAGCGCTCACTCGACAGCCACCCGGCCCTGCTCTGAGCTCACAGAGGTCCCGTGTTTCCCCGTCTCCCCGAGGACGCTGCAGCCCCTCCCCGACAGACCCGGGGACAACGGGGACAGGGACAGAGTCCTCGGCAGGTGGAATAGGCGCCTGCGTTTCCCATAAACCATCAGAGGCTGAAGATGGGAGCCCCTCCCCCGGTGAGTGGTTCCCAGGGGTCTGCCAGCACAGGCCTGGGGGGGGGGGGGNGACCCCACAGGCCGGCCCCAGCCTGCAGCCCCAACCTACCTTCGGCGGCGGAGGCGGAGCCCTGGGCGGCGGACGCGGCCTGTGTCTGCTCGTAGATGGACAGCAGGGCCTCGTCCTCCACGGCAAAGTACACGGGCACCACGGTCTCCATGGCCAGCATCTCAGGTTCGGTCTCCATGAATTGCTGTGGAGGAGACGCTTGTTTAGGGGCTTGGGGGGGGGCGTGGCTGTCCCAGGGGCACTCTCACCCCCCATGAGGCTGGGTGACGAGGCTAACGTCACACTGGGGAGGGCAGGGTGGGATGGGGGGGCAGACGGGACAAGGACGGAGAGCCGAGTGAGGGGCAATGCCCATGGGGCTCCCAGGCGGTACCCATCAGGTTGTGAGGACGGAGGGGGAGCTGGCCAGGTCTGGGGTCAGATCTGGGGTCACTGTGGGCCGGCCCCAGCCCCACGGGCCATCACATCCTCAGCTGTGAGTGGTCGACGATGCCGGCCGGCACCCTAGGCAGACGGCAGGGGCCAGTTGGTGG
>NW_027527386.1:2816814-2821461 GCF_008692635.1 Crocuta crocuta
CTGGGGCACGAGGTGGTCGGGCTTTGGTAAGGCCGGGCCCTCCTCCCCTCCCCACACCCCGCCCGCCCCAACCACCCCATGCTCCTCTGCAAAAGCATCTTCATCAGGGTCCCTATCAGATGCCATCAGTTCAGAGCGGGTCCCCACCCTGGGACCCGGGGACATGGGGCGGGTCCCTCTCTGTGGGCCATCACCATGGGGGGTGGGGCAGCACCCAGCCCCACCCTCCCGATGCCAGGAGCTCCCCAGTCGTGAGGAGCAAAGATGGGTCCCCCTGGGGCAACAGTGAAGGCCAACAGGCACCAGCCCACTTTCCGGGGGTCAGAGGACGCAGGAGCGTGAGGCACTGGCCAAGGTCACACGGCTCGCTCCAAACCCAGTGCTCCTTTCCTGCAGAAGCATCTGGACCCAAGCCTGGGCGCCAGGCGAGGGTGTGGACTCACCCGCATGACATCCTGGGGCACAGCGGCCATGGCTCGCGGCAGGATGATGACCACGGCGCCGGCCGACTGCCGCAGGGCCTTCTGGTACTGCTCGTAGGAGAAGTCCAGCAGCCGCATGAGCACGCAGCGGCGACTCAGCACGTCCGCGTCGATGGTGCGGGCCTCCGTGTTGAGCACTGCATTCCGAGTGCCTGCAGGAGGGCGGGGAGGGCCTCCCTCAGCGGGGCGCCGGGGCCCCCACCTGGAAAGCACCGCCTCGAGGACCCCCGCGGTCTCGCCCCAGACACGTCCTGTCACTGGCCACGGGCACGACCACATCCGCCAAGGCCAGCGGCTCACCGCCCACCCGAACCTGGGGGGGTCACAGGGCCTCTGAGAACCGAGTAAGAGCCAAGACCCTCCTCCCTGGGCGCTGAGGGGGACGGAGCAGCATTCCTGGGCGCCCCCACTCGGTGCCAGGGGCCCGGGCGTCCCCAGACATGGCCCAGCGTCCCCCCCCCGGAACAGGATCGCCCCAGGTTGGAGCCTCCACTCTACAGCCAAGGGCCATCTCTCACTCTCTTCTGAGAGCTGAAGACTGTTCCAGAAAGACAGGGAGAGAGCGAGAGACAGAGTTTCCAGGCAACTGAACCCCCCCCACCCCGAGAAGAGGTGAGAAGAGGTGGGTCGGAAGCAGGACGGCACAGAGAGCTTTTCTAGGGTCAACGGGGTCTCCCCCCGACACGGACACCTGAGCACGGGGCCCGGAGGGGGCACTGCGGGGGACAACCAGCCAGAAGCCACACGGACATTAAATGCAGACGGGGAGGCGCGCTGACAGCTGCGTGACCTTCCGCGGGCGCTCGGCCCCGTGCGTGGTGTGCAGCGGGCCCTCAGGTGGGAAAGGGGCTCAGGCGGCTCCCTGAAAAAAAATCCCAACTTCTACATCAAACCACCTAAACAGCAGAGATAAGCAATGACTCCAAAATGCCTCAAGACCTGCAGTCCGACCCAGGATGCCCAAAACAAGCAAATCATTCCTTCCGGGGAGGGGGGAGGGATGGCCCCGGGGCCTCCTGTCTGAGACCCTGACAGACAGCCTGACCTTGCCGTCCAGAGGTCAGAGCTGCAGGGTCAGGCGTCCACACGGACGCTCGGCTACGAATGCCTCGAGCCCAGGGCCAGGCCTGGCCTCACCTCTGCTTTGCAGGGACGAGGCCTCCAGGGAAAGCAGGCAGCCTGGGAAGGGGCTGGCCAGGGGAAAGGGGACGGCGTCCCAGGTGGGAAAGGCAAGGCCACCTTGGGAGAAGGGGGCCTGTGACCCATGTCCCCAGGGCTGGGGGCGGGGCGCTCCCTGTCTCCAGCCCCCAACCCTCCAGGGGCCTTTTCCCTGATTCAGGCTACGCTGCGGAAGCCCCCAGGGAGCCCCCAGGAGGGCCGAGCAGGGCGAGAGCAGCGAGACCTTCAGGACATCCTTGAAGCTCTGGGCGCGCCGGGAAGGCCCCTCCCTGTGCCCCTACGGGTAGACACACGGGCCACCTGTGGAGCCTACTGTGTGCATCTACCTGGCCTGATGCTCCCTCACAGAACCGGGGAGATCAGAGATGGGTGGAGGCGGGCCCCCAATGCCCCCCAGATCCCCAGGGTCCCAAGGGCAGAGACCCTCTGCCGACACGAAGCTGAGGCTGACGCAGCTACCCTCACCATGAGCCCTGGACGGGAAGAGGTTGGGCTCGGGGCAGATCACAAATGGGCCCTGGACGCCAGGCCCAGACCCAAGCGGGGGTCGCAGACGGCTCTACCCAGGGCCCGAAGACCAAGCCCGTCACCTTGCTGGCCACACACCCCCAGCCCCGTCTCGAGTCCTCAGTTCTGCCACCAGAGACGCACGCCAACCAGCGGGCAGGGCTGTGTGCCAATAAAGCTTTATTTACAACAGAGTGGAGGAGCCTGACGGGGCGCTGGGTGCTCGCGTCCCCACCTCCCAGGGCCTCGCCTCAGCCTCAGGGATCAAGTGAGGCCACTAAATGCAGCAAGGCCCGTGCGCCAGGGCTGTTAAAGTGACCTGTCACCCAGGGAGGGCCAGAGTCTGCCTGGCATCAGGGGCACAGTCACACCCATGGCCTTGTACCCGACGGGGCCGCCCTCAGCCCTGCTTGCGCTTCGGCACAAAGAGCACACGCCTTCCCTTCCCGGCAGCCAGCCTGCCTCGTTTCTCAAGAGGAGTGAACAGGAAGTGAGGAAAGACCCAGAGCAAGGATTGCAGCAGGAGGCGGGGAGCCTCAAGGCAGGGGGGCCGCTGCCGACACTGGGGATCCGGCGACCAGCGGTGACCCAGGCCAGGTCTCAGACACCCCGCTGGCCAGGCGAGGGCCGGGGCTCCCTCCAGTCCCGCCAGAACAAGACCCACAAGGGGTTCCCCCGTCTCCCCAGGCGGGAGCAGCCTGGTGTGAGTGGCATGGGCTCAAGGACGCTCTGGGCCTCTGCCTCCGTGGGCTGCACACCTGACGCTCTTGGCTGAGGCAGCCCCCCCCCAATCCCCCCCAGGGCCCAAGGTCTTTACTGATGCCATGCAGGGGAAGATGTCAAGCCACAACAACGAATGGGAGGGAATCCCAGGATGAGAGGCGATGGACTCAGGGAAGGAAGGAGGAAAAGAAAGCCAGACGGGAATCCACTCGGCACGTGGTCATCACAGGTTCGAGGCTCTGGGCCTTCTGGTGCACATCCCTCCGGCGGCCGCCAGCCATCCTTGGCTATTTTGGTTTATCACAATTAACACAACGCTACAAACTGCCCTCCTCGCTTGCCTGAGCCACATCCATAGTGCCAAGTGGCCACCTGCAGCTCGTGGCTCCCGTGTTAAATGGCAAAGACACACAACACAGAAAGTTCCACTGGACGCTGCTGGTGGCCCTTCCCCCACCCGAATATGAAACTCCACAAACATGTGTCCAGGGTATCAAGGGCTCCGGGTCTTCCCTCCCATCCTCCAGAGTGGGGGCCTCGGGTCAAGATCATCCCTAACCCACGGTCCGCCCCCCATCTGCGCCCGTGGCACCCAGACAGGCAGAGCCGGGTCGTTCTCTGTGGAGGGTGTGTTGAATCCCATCCCTGGTCTCACCCACTGGAGGCCAGGGGCACCCCCACTTGGGACAGCCGCAGAATCATCACCCAACGTCCCCTGGGAATCCATGGGGTTCAGGCCGGGCCTGAGATGTTCTAAGGGGGGAGGGGGGGCAGTCCAAGAGGAGCCTGGGTCAGAGGTGAAAAAGACCAGAACTGGGGAGGAAGCTCCTTTATGAGGTGCTCAGACCTCCACTTGCAGGGACCTAAAGCACCAAGCTAGGAGAAAAAAACAGAGGCCAGAAGGTTCTGTAATACGGGATACAGCTACAGTCGGGCAGAGACGGGGGAATTTAGGATTTAGGCTTAGGGTCCGCGACCAGGACCTTGACAGAAGGGGCAGGAGGGGGAGCCGAGGAGCTGTGCTGGACCCCGGAGGTCAGGGAGAGATGACCCAGCAGGGTCACGGAGAGGGAGCAGGCAGGGTACCAGACACCCAGGGTGAGGAGGCTGGGCCAAGGAGGGGTGTGTGCACCAAAGGGACAAGACACAGGGTCTAAGGGACCCCACAAGCCCACAGGCATGGGGACTGAAATGGGAAGGATGGGGGTCCACGGGCCTGGGCTAAGGAATCTGGCTCATGAGCCGGGACGTGCGGCCAGGTCTGGGTTAGAGATCAGGGCTCCTGAGCCCCGAGGGGAGCAGAATACTGGCACCGGACACGGGCACCGGGCCGTGGCGGGGCAGGGCTGGTTGCAACTGCCCGTCGAGGGGCTCCGCTTGGCAGAAACCAAGCCAGGAGGCTCACCTCCACATCAGCTCCCGAAGCGGGCGCTCGGGGCCCAGGGCATGGCCCAGCGAGGATGGGCGCCGGGGTGCTGTCCCCGGAAGGGGGCCGAGGCAGTGCGGCTCCCGCCCCGCTGGGAATCCGAGGGTCCGGGAGCAGAGCGAGCTCGGCCTGAGGGTCGGAGCCCCGGGTTCGGGGGCCACGCCGCCCTCGCCAGGGGCGCGTGCGCCGAGGGCTCCAGGGGCACGGGACGGACAGGGCTCGGGGCACGCAGGCTCGGGCTCGTCTGCGGCTCGGCTAAGGGTCGGGTGGCCTAAGCGGGGTCTGCGGGCTGCACTGCAGCTGGCCAGGCGCGCGCGGCGGGGGCCCGGG
>NW_027527386.1:2821663-2827381 GCF_008692635.1 Crocuta crocuta
GCTCCGGGGTGCCCGGCGAGGCCGGGGTGCACGCACCGTAGGGCTGCCCCTGCAGGTCGTACTGCTGCATGCGGTACACGGTGAACTCGTGCGCCGCGTCGGCGGCCGGCAGCGGCGGCGCCACGAGCAGCAGCACGGCGGGCAGGAAGANNNGGGCCGCCCCGCCCGCCGCGCCGCCTCCTGGGAGTTGTAGTCCTCCTGGCGCGCGCGGCGCCTCCTGGGAGTGGTAGGCCCCCTCTGTTCCTTCCCAACGGAGGACGCACGGTAGACTGTGGGGCTAGAGCTGATGACGTTTCACATCAACTCCGAGTCCGAAAATACAGAGACTTAAAACAACTATTTGCAGTCGAACTTTCTCCAACCCTGTCTTTGTGGTAGGACGAGGGAGGCGGCGAGAGGCAGGGGGGCAGGACGCGATCTTTCGACCCGGAAGGAAGTTGGAAATAGAGACAGGAGTGGCCCACCCAGTGCGCGCAACCCCCTGGGAATTGTAGTCCTGTTAAACAGGCACAAGGGCTCATGGGAGCTGTAGTCTTCCTGGTAGAAGTCAGAAAATCCCTTAAAACAACCAAGGCACACAGCTGCTAGACCCCGCGAGGGCAGTGTTTTGTCGGCTTCAGTGCGTTAATGTATCCCCAGAACCCAGTGTGAGGCCGGGCACACAGCGGGTGGGCTATACCGTTTGGGGATGAATGAATGAATGAAAAAAGAAGAAAGAAATCATGATAGAAGTTTCCTAAAGGGATGGTGCAGTGGGTTATGGGACTTGTAGTCTGGAGGCTGGAGTTTGTGCAGGGTTGGTGATAGGATGATTTGTACTTAGGCTTGTTCATATTTGGGGCATATTCATAGTAAAAAAAATTTTTTTTTAAATTTCTTTGTTCATAAATTTAACTGGGTGACCCATATTTGTTTTTTTCGAATCTCACAACCTTAAGATCCCACTGTCTGCCTGAGAGAGGTCTTAAGGAGCTTCCATAACCCATATCCCCTTGTACAGATGGGAAGACTAAGGCCACAAGATGCCGAACAGGAAGGCCCTGTCCCCCAGTGACTTGACATCTAGGCTCCAATTCGGCTCCTGGAGGATTTGGGTGGTGGTGGGGGGGCTGTTGTGTACCAGGTTCGAGGTGGCATGTGTGCTGACTGACAGCGTTCCGGAGTCAAGTCTCAGTGCCGACCGACCCTTGCCAGCTGTGTGACCTTGCTTCATCTCTCAGAACCTCAGTTTCCTCAGCTACCTGATAGATGATAAATTATCAGATGCCCTTTTCCCAGCCTCTCCCACCTCTTCCTCCCGCCCAGGGGTAAGAAGTCAGCAAGATGATCCCCAGGGAACTGAGTCAGAAAGAGCTGGGCACACATTAAGTGCCCCGTGACCGCTGGGGGAAAATGCACCAGCTCGTGCAGCCTCCAGGCTGCTGCCTCTCCCATCCCTCCTCCCCCACCCTCCTGCAAGGCTAACACCTTCCTGAAATGATGTCTGGGGTTTGTCACCCGCAGAGCGGGGCCTTCGTGGGGGCAGGCACCAGGGTGCCTATGGGTGGAACCGTTGTGCCCAGAGTAGAGCCTGACACACAGTGGCCAAGTGAATGAATGAATGAATGAATGAGTGGAATGAATGGGAAGTGAGGACTCCGGCGCCGGCCCCTCCCTCCTGGTCCTGTCCCCTGCTTCCAGCCACCCCCAGGCCTCTCCGGGGAGTTCCTGGGCCTGAGGGGGCAGAGGTGGCCCGGAAGGACAGGGACAGGGACCAGAGCTCATCGTGGCCCATGTGCTCTTCCATCTGCCCCGTTCTCCCGGGTCAGGCTATGAAACTCACGCACTCACCTGGGGGCAGCCCGAGAAACGGGCCTGAACTTGGCTTGGATGACAAGGCTTGGGCCCTAGAGCCGCTCGTGCTGCCTCCTCCCCTGAGCCATGGTTTTCCCGCCTGGAAAATGGGGAGATTCAACTATTCCCTAACAAGCAAGGATCAAGAAGGGCCACCTGCCCGGCCCCTTCTGAGGTGTGTGACCTTGGGTAAATTCCCTCATCTACCCGGTCCTCAGTTTCCCCATCTGTGAAATGGCGTTAACAGTGGTGTTTGCGTCCTAGAGGATTTCTGAGGGTTAAATGAGTTAATGAAAGAGCGACGAGAGCAGCGCGCCAGGCACTGAGGAATATACAAGCCTTTGTTGCTACTGCTATTCATTTAAAAACACAGCTCGTGACAGTTTGAGGGCCTCTGTAGGCCGCCCCTTACGAGCGTGCCCGGAGGCCGAGCGCTATCAGTACCCTCGTTTTGCAGGAGGAAGCTGAGGCCCGTGGTGGGTGGCAGAGCCGGAAAATGATAGCAGGTTACAGACGCTTGAGCCATCCAACCGGCAGAAGTCAGGATCCTGGGACCTGCTGCTGGCAGGGAGGGGGCCGGGGTGGGGAAGAGGGAGAGGAAGAGGTTTCTGAGGCTCCGAGGAGGGCGTGCTGTTGGGGCCACTTCTCTGGACTCTGGTCACAGCAGTGACCCAGACACTACCACGGTCTCCCCCCTCCCAGAGCTGACAGCCCGGGGGAGGCAATGGATGAGTGACCAGAAGCGGTCACACCTGCAGTTTGTGTGGGACGTGCAAGCAGCTGTGGGAGCTGAGAGGAGACCTAGGGAGGATGGGAAATCAGGGAAGACTTCCTGGAGGAGGTGATCCTAAAGCCGAGACCCGCAGAGGCGGCGGGGCCAGCTCACACGGGCCCAGAGCGCAGGCTGACAGATTCAGGGTGGCCCAGGCTCCACTCACCGCAGGTTCCACAAGACCCCACCCCGCTTGCTGCCATCACCAAGCAACGTGACAATGAGAGCCAGAAAAATATAAGAACATCCAGTTTATTGTGCACCTGGCCACAGGCCTGCAGTTTCTGTGCAGCAGAAATCTCTGCGATGATGGAAACGTCCTGCATCTACACCATCCCCAACAGTGGCCACGAGCCACATGTCACTGGGGAGTGCTTGAGATGTGGCTGGCGTGACTGGACACCATGGGCTGAATTGTGTCCCCTCAGAGCTCACATCTGAGTCCTCAGAATGAGACTGGACTTGGAGAGAGGGTCCTCACGGAGGTGATCGAGCTAAGAACTCCGTCTGTGCCGAGTGCCGTGTGCTGTGGCACCTCCGGCCGACCGGTGCACCGAGAAAGTGAATTTTAAAATTTCATCTCATTTCCGCTCATCGTAAACGGCCGGCCGCGGCCAGCGTGTCCACGCACCTCACCCCTCGTCGTACGGGGACGGGACCGAGGGTCAGAGAAGAGCCGCCGGTGCCCACGTGGCAGGCAGGTGCTGCCCCCCCTGGAACGTGGCAAGCCAGAGGCAGGAAATTTGCAGAGAGGGAACTTGCTACGAGCTGAAAGTGGCTGCGCACTGAGGACGCAGCCCTGCGCTGTCCAGCGTGCTTGCCGCGAGCGCCACGGGCTATTTAAACTCAAACTAAGTTCAGGTCACCGGTGGTGCTGACCGCTTACCGAGTGCTCGACAGCCACGGGGCTCCCGGAGTGGACCTCACCTCCCCACCAGTGGCAGAAGCTTTGTCAGATGTGCTCGGCACCACGTGCCCTGGTGAGCGCCTCCTGCCATGGGCTCCACCCGTTACAGGCCCATTTCACAGGAGAGAAGGGCAAGGCAGTTAGTGCTAAAGGGAGCTCTGGGGGCACCTGCGTGGCTCCGTCGGCTGAGCGTCTGACTCTTGATTTCAGCTCAGGTCTTGATCTCAGGGTTGTGGGTTCGAGCCCCACCCTGGGCTCCATGTGGGGCGTGGAGCCTACTTAAAAAAAAAAAAAGAAGATGGAAGAACCAAAAAAAAGGCTATTGAAGCTGTATAACTAGGAGATGAAGTAAACTTTTAAAAATAATAATAATAAATAAAGGGAACTCTAGGAAGTGGACAATTCCCCGAGGTCGGGAGGGCCAGGCGGCTGGGCCTCTGTCGGCCCGCAGATGGGGCCCCCACGAGGTGCAGAGCCCAGAGGCGGGGAAGAGGCTGCGGGGGCCCAGGATGAGAGATGGGGCAGGGAAAGGGGAAGTGAGAGAGAGGGGCGCCGGCCCCACCTGGCAGCCCAAGGCTCTCGCGCTTGCACACGCGCGTGCACACATGGAGGCGCCTGTGCACACGCAGACACGCCCGCACACCCTCTTGGCTCCCCAGGCCCATGCCCGCCTCCCTCCCTCGCACACACACGCACCCTCACTGTGCCGCTCCCCGGACCCCCACGGACGCACGGCCCTCCCTGGCCACGGGCACACCTCCCCGCCCGCGGCCGGCTGGCCCGCAGCCCCACGCCCCCGTCCCTACGCCCACACGTGAACAAGAGGGAGGCTGGGATGACCCATCACTGAACTTCCGTGTTGCCAGGAGGTCAACCCCACAGCTTCCCCTCGCAGCCTGGGCGCCCCCTGAGGCCGGGGAGGGGCCGCGACTCCCTGGGATGATGTGGGAGCTGGGGGTGTACACAGCAGACCCTCATCCCCGCTCCGGAACCCTCCCTGCCCCAGTGAGCAGTCACCTCCTTCTCCAGGGAGACCACCGGACACGCCTGCTCGGCGTCAGCAGGCCTGGGCGCTGTGAGGAGGACCACAGGACCTTGGGACGCACCCCGGCTGGCTGCCCTGTTCCCGCCTCTCCACTGGAGCCCCCTGCTCACTCCCCTGCTGTGGCTCAGATGCTCCGCACGCTGGAGATGCTGGACAGAGGCTCTCGCATCCGGAAGCTGAGTGACCGGGAGCCCCGGAAGCTGTCCCTGGGCCTCAGCGAGCTGTCCGTGGTGGAGGCTTCAGAGTGGGCCTGCGCGGCCTTGGCCAGGCAGTCCCCGGGCCCCCGCAGGCCCAGCCGGAGACACCCGCAGCAGAGGAAGCCCAGCACGGCCTGGCACACCTCCCGGCTGCGGAAGGAGTAGATGAGGGGGTTGACGGCGGAGTTGAGCACGGCCAGCGCCAGGATCCAGTCCATGCCCCTCAGGTACTCCTGCGCCCAGTCGTTGGAGCTGAAGACGTCGGCCAGCAGCAGGCCGAAGAGCGGGCCCCAGCACACCAGGAAGGCCACCAGGATCATGAGCACCGTGTTGAGCAGCCGGCGGGCCTTGCGGCGGGCCAGCACCCGGGGGGCCTTCTGCCCGTTGGCCCGCACCACCCGGAAGATGGCCCCGTAGAGCACCATGATGGCGGCCAGGAGACAGGCGAAGACGGCCACGCAGAAGAGGATGTACTCCTTGGAGTAGAGCGGCAGCAGGCTGGAGCAGCGCGGGAAGGCGCACACGCAGTTCCAGCCGAGCAGCGGCAGGAGGCCCAGGAGCGCGGCCAGCACCCACCACAGCCCGATGAAGCCGCACACGCGGCCCGTCTGGCCGGCCCCGCTGCTGCCCAGCGGCCGCACCATGGTGGCGAAGCGCTCGCCCGCCGTGAAGAGCAGGCTGAAGGTGGAGGCGGCCAGCGCCATGAAGAGCAGGCCCTCGCGCAGGAACCACTGGGCGGGCGCCAGCAGGAAGGTGCGGGCCCCGGACAGCAGCACGTTGGCCAGGTAGGCGACGCCCGTGAGCAGGTCGCTGAGCGTGATGTTGACCAGGCAGTAGTAGACCCAGCGGCGCGACCGCATGTGGGTCACGATGGCCACCAGCACCAGCAGGTTCTCCAGCACCACCAGGCAGCTCATGGCCACGAAGAGCGCGCGCAGGCCCCCCAGGGCCCCCTCGTCGGGCC
>NW_027527386.1:2827389-2854921 GCF_008692635.1 Crocuta crocuta
GGACTGCGCCCCGCGGCGGCCCCCCCCCGGGCAGGGTGGGGCCGCTCGCCTTGCCTGGCCTTGGTTTCCTGTTATTTGAAATTTCCTGTTATGTTCAAGGTACCCCCAGCTGGGGGTGAGGCCGGGGACAGGGAGGGGCATCCCAACGGTCGGGAGGGTGAGGCGGGGGGCCGCGGCCGCNTGTGCTCCTGACAGCCGGGGGAGGGGGGAGGGCCCAGAGGGGAAGGGAGACGGGCCCCTCCGGGCACGCGCCACCCTCTCCCGGGCCGGGCACCTCCCCTGCCCCCACAGGCTACCGCCTCCAGGATCCTGTTATTCTCCAAGCCTGCCTGGCACACAGTGGGTGCTTAATAAGTGTGTTCAGTGACCGCCCACACACGAGCACCCCCAGATACCCCATGGAAGGCATAGGCACATCTCATTTTATTCCCCTGACGGGGCCGGGCCTGGCCTGCTCTATACCGTCCACAGGAGGGGAAACTGAGGCCTGGAGAGGCGAGGCCCGCTGTCCCCCGTCGCCCAGGAGAACACACAGGTGGAGGGGGACACCCAGACATGGACACGTGTAGGTCTCGGCCGGAACCCTCGGGATTGCCGCTCCCGTGGCTGAGCCGGGGCCGCTCCCCTCACCCCTGGAGGGGAGGGGGTGGCACGAGTCAGGCCTGTCGTGGGGAATCTGAGTGGGGACCCCCAGATTCACACAAGGGGCTCCAGCATCCCCGCAAGTCCCGGCAGTCGCCAGACAGGCCGAGGGCAGACCAGCCTCACCCCTTCCCGTTGTTCAGTGTTCAGCCCTGGGAGCAGGGCAGGTCCAGAAAGCCACAGATAGAGGTGCTGCCTGGGGAGGCGGTCGTGTCTTGTCCCTGGAGGTGACCAAGCAGGTCTGAGGAGGAGGTTGTGGGAACAGGGCTGCCGGGCCGTGGGGTTGTGAGGCTGGGGAGGGGGACGTGCAGCCGAGTCTCGCTCAGGGAGCACCCCAGATCCCTGAGAACGGAGCCTCAGCCTCAACTTCACAAGGAACCACCCAGCTCAGGCACATTCACAGAGGCACTGTGTGTACTGAGGCTGAGCCTAGACCTTGAAATAATCCCTGATCCTGGACTCAGCCCTGATCTCAGGCTCAGCTCTGATGTCAGACTGAGCCCTGATCCTGAGCTGAGACCTGAGCCCAGACTGAGCCCTGATCCTGGACTGAACCCTGATCCAAGTCTCAGCCCTGATTACAGACAGAGCCCTGATCCTGGACCGAGCCCTGATCTCAGGCCCAGCCCCGAAGCCAAACTGAGCCCTGAGCCCAGGCTCAGCCATGATCTTGGGCCTAACTCTGATCTCGGACTGAGCTCTGAGCCCAGATGGAGCCCTGAGCCCAGAATGAGCCCCGAGTCCAGGCTCAGCCCGAACCCTAGACTGATCCCTGACCCCAGTCTCAGAGAGCAAATTCAGGACTACAGTAAATGTTACGAGAGAGCAGAGCTTGACTAACAAGGCCAAGCTATCCAACAATGACCCTCTGCCACGTTTTGCCTGCTGCCTGCGGAAGGCCGTGTGTGCACTGCACCGTATTTAGTCTCACGATTATCCCCAGGCAACAAACGAGCACTCCCCCATCTGGAAACCTCCCCAGAGACACAGCTCTAACCGTGCACGAGCATGCATGCCAGAGGTGATTCACGGTTGCTTGTGAAGGCAAAATATTAGCAGCAGCCCACAGGCGCACCCAGGAGAGAGGCCGACGGCGATGCTGCCCAGTTCGAGGAGTACCACGCAGCTGTGACCAAGAGGGAGCGAGCGGCTGGGAGCGGCCTGGCCTCCGGGACGTGGGGTTAAGTGGGGAAAACACAAAAGGCTATAGGTAGTTTGCTGCCTTCTGCAAAACAAAGAAGGGGAAATAAGATAGACACATATCTGCTGGCTTTTGCAAAAGAAACACGGGACAGATAAACCAGAAACCAATGAAATTGCTTCCCTCCGCGGGGCAGGTAGAGTTGAAATGGAAAGAGGTGGGACCGACCCCCTCTGAACGTTCTTCAGCCTTCACACTCTGTGTGTGCCTTCTATGTCCTACGATGACATTAACTCAACAGGGTGCGGGGCAAACGCTTGAGGAGCTGGATCAGAAGCGCAAAACAGCTGAAAACCATGCCTGCCCAGAAACAGAGCAGACCCAGCCTGTGCAACTTCTGGGCACAGCACTAAACACAGAAGGAACTGACAAGAAAAAAAAAAAAGTGGATGTTGTTTGGTACATGAGTTTTCAGGACTGGCAGGGTGTAGTAATTCTGAAAGTCTCGTGTGTATTATGGGACTGAGCGAAGTAGCAAGGCTACTGATGTCATTACGAGAGGTCTTCGGGGGGGGGGGAGAGGATGTCAACGTGGAACAGAGCACTCGAAACAACCCTGGAGGGAGCGGATCCGCGTGGACTGTGATGAGTTATTTTAGTTTATTGTTTTAAGTTTATTTATTTTGAGGGGGAGAGAGAATCCCAAGCAGGCTCCACTCCATCAGCACAGAGCCCCACGTGGGGCTCGAATTCACAAACCGTGAGATCATGACCTGAGCCGAAACCAAGAGTCAGGTGCTTAACCGGCGGAGCCACCAGGCGCCCCAGGCCCCGTGGTGATTTAAACAAAAAATCTATTTCATAGCTCTGTCCACTGAGACAAGCCAGTAACAACAGTTACATCTGGCGCCCAGATCCTGCCTTTTGAATACCGCCTGCAGGGCTCCTGGGGGAAACGGCCGGTTCCAGGGGTGGGGGCGGGAGAGCGCCACGGGAGTCTGCAAGTTCACGGTGTGCCAGGAGGTCAGGACGGGGACCTGTCAGAGGCATGGGGGCCAGGCTGACGGGGCGGCCGCCGCCCAAGCCCAGAGCGATCTGGGCCGCCGTACTGGGTGACCTCGAAGGTGGGAGAGACTGGAGTAGTGGGTGGGCGCCAGGGGCGGGGGGCGGGGGGCNNNNAAAGGCAGCTAGGGTTTGATGGGGACAGAGTTCGGCTTCACAAGAGGTGAATGGCTGCACAGCGTTTGGGATGGTTTAACGCCACTGAAGTTAACGCATTTGAAGTGATTAAGGTGGTCAGTTCTATGTTGAAATGGTTTTATAATAATAAAACCGGTTAGGAAAAATAAAGAGAAGACTCTTTCCATGTGATCCGGCCTCTCCCCTGGTAGACGTCCCCCCAGTGAGAGTCAGGGCAGCCATCACGTGTGACCTTGACAGCAGTAACTGGCCCAGGCAGTTCGATGACTGGGTGGAATGACTGGGGAGCAGGGCACTTGCATAATCTCAAAGTATCTTCCCACGGATTACTTTTTCTCTCTTTTTTTAAAATGTTTAGTTTTGAGGGAGAGAGAGAGACAGAGTGTGAGTGGGGGCGGGGCAGAGAGAGAGGGAGACACAGAATCTGAAGCGGCTCCAGGCTCTGAGCTGTCAGCACAGAGCCCGACGCGGGGATCGAACCCACAAGCCGTGAGATCATGACCTGAGCTGAAGTCGGACGCTTAACCGACTGAGCCCCCCACGTGCCCCCCAGAGTACTTTTTAACTGTGAAGAGAACAAACGTCTCCCTCCAGAAGCCCGGAGGATGTGGTGTTAACATCCCCGGGAGTGTGGCTCACGGGCATCGTGCCTTCCTGATGGGAGGCGCCCCTGGGGACCGGTCACTGCCCGGAGATTCCCACCGGAGGTGCGTGCCAGCCGACAGACTCACCCTGGGTCACATCCCCCAGAAAAGTGGCCTGTACACTTTCCAAAGAGTTGAGGTCAAGAGAGGTCGTGAGCGATAGCCTTGGATCATAGGAGAAGCAGGATGTGTGGAATCAAGTGCAGCAAGTGGTCCCCAGACCGGGACGGATGCTGTGTGGGGGGAGGTGCTGTAAAAGTCAACCTCGGGACGTCTGACGGGATTTTCACTGGGGCTGTCGATTGAATAACATTATTCCGTCAGTGCTAGATTTCCTGAACTTGACCATCACCCTTGGCTTGCGTATCTGGAGGTGTTTGCATAGGAAATGCATGGTGCTTTGGAGTAAAGGTTCGTGATGTGTCCAACTCACTCTCAAACTATTTAGAAAAATTAAGAAAAAAAAGGTTTTCTATAAAACATATTACATACCCTTAGGATCCGTGTCCAGCGAGACCCAAAGCAAAAGGTTAACCACGGGTGGATCTGGGAGTTAGACTTTTTCTGCAAGGGGCCAAATAGTAAATGTTTTCAGCTGTGCGGCCCAGACGGTCTCTGTCACAATTACTCAACTCCGCTGTTGTAGTGGAAGCTGGCAGGGACAATATGTAAATGAACTTGGCCTTGTGCCGATAAAACTTTATTTGCCAAAGCAGGCGGAGCGCAGGTCGGTGGTGGATCCCTGACCTAGATGAAGGGTATACGGGAGTTCACTGTCATCGTTTCACAACTTGTTGCCTCACTTTGTGGTCAGGTTGTGGTCCCTAAATATCACTTCCCATTCAAAAGAAGCAGGGCTCCTTGGAGAAATGGCCGGGTGCAGGGTTGGGGCTGGGCGAGTGAGGGAGGAGCTAACGGCGGCCACAGGCTAGGAACTCCTCAGGCTCGTGGGGGCGAGTCCGCAGGACCCAGGCGCCAAGCTGCAGAGGCCGCCCCTGGTGGCTGAGTGAAGGGCAAGAAACACACGGACCAGTAAACCTCGAGGAGTCGTGGTTCGCTCCCTGGATGATGGGGACGCCGTCGCTGCTCTGAGGCTGCGAAGGCCAAGTCCCGAAGCGGAAGAGCAGACGTTCATCCATCTCTCCCACGCGGCTTCTATTTCTGGGTAACCAGTTACTCGATAGGGGAGAGGTGGGTTTTTCCCCTGTCACACTAAGTTTTTAAAGTTATTTTTAATTGTGATAAAATCAGGGGCGCCTGGGTGGCTCAGTCGGTTAAGCATCTGACTTCAGCTCAGGTCATGATCTCATGGTCCATGAGTTCGAGCCCCACGTCGGGCTCTGTGCTGACAGCTCAGAGCCTGGAGCCTGTTTCAGATTCTGTGTCTCCCCCTCTCTCTGCCCCTCCCCTGCTCGCACTCTGTGTCTCTCTGTCTCTCATAGTAAAAAGAAACAAAAAATTTTTTCTTAAATCGTAGCATAAAATATACCATCTTTATTGTCTCCAAGTGCACAGCTCAGTGGCGTCAAGCATATTCACACTGTCATGCAGACACCTCCACCATCTGTCTCCAGAGCCTTCCATCTCCCCAAACTAAAACTCTGTCCCCATGAAACATTAACACCCGCCCCCTGCCTCACCCCCGGCTCCCACCATCTACTCTGTCTCTGTGGACGGGACTCCTCTGGGGACCCCCTGTGAGGGGTCACGCAGGACATGTCTGACTTCCGTCATTGTGCACAGTGTCCTCCAGGGCCCTCCACGTGGTGGCAGGTGGCAGGGTGTCCTAACTTTTTTTTTTTTTAAAGCTTAGTTATTTATTTATTGAGAGAGAGAGAGAGTGAGCAGGGGAGGGATATAGAGAGAGGGAGAGAGAGAAAACCCCAAGTTCGATCCCACGAACCATGAGATCATGACCTGAGCTGAAATCAAGTCAGACGCTCAATGGCCTGAGCCACCCACGCGCCCCGAGATACCTTAACTCTTTAAGCTTTAAGACTGAACAACACTGCAGCGTGTGCATGGACCCCATCGAGTTTATCCTTCGTCCATCACTGGACATGTGGGCTGTGTGCCTCCTGGCGGCTGTGAATAACGCTGCTGGGAACATGGGTGTGCACGTACCTCTTCAAGACCCTTTCGACTCTTCTGTTTTTTTTTTTTAAATAGAATAATTCCAGGCAATAAATGCAGAGAAAATGAAAGCATTAGAATACCCCCACTCTTACCATCCCCAATGCTGTATTCAAGGAACGTTCTCCAGTGGCTGCTAAGACCGTTAGGAGAAAGGCTCACAGGGAAACTCATGATGGACGAATCAGACTGATGCTCGCCTCCGTCCAGAGATGATCATTAACACGAAGGAGAGCGAGCGAGTGAACTTGCTGTTCTGCTACGTGTTTCCCGGAGACGGACAGAGACCCAGAGACTCGCAGAGCGAGAAGCAAGCAGGTGCTCTGTGTCCTCGGGTGGAGGCTTACAGCAACCGCCTAAAAGTCCACTCACGTCTCTGGACAGATCAGCCTGCAGGGGCGCCAGGGGTGGGGGAGGGGGCGCGTTCGTCGACACCCAGGTCGCCACTCGCCCGGTCAGGAGGCTGGGATACGGGACGAGTGACCTGGTTTCGTCGACAGAGAACTGGCAGCGAGGAACAGGTCGGGGACGCTTACGGCTGAAGAGTTACGGCGGCCAAACGCCACGTGTGGGCTCTGTCTGCGAGCAAACGCCCGCGGGATGCGACCTTCGCCGACCAGACCCGCTGCCCCGCTGGGCCCAGTCGGGAGACACCCTGATGGGGTCCCAGCATCCCTCCCGCGGGATTCCTTCCAAAAATGCACGGCGTCAGTCAAATCGAGAGCAAACATCCCGAAACCTAAGTTTCGGGAACCGAACCGAACCCGGGCAGGCCCAGAGCCAACACTAACGACGCGGGATTCTGGACCAGGAAGAGGGCATCGGGGAAAGCTGGCCCGCTCGGAACAAAGCCCCCGGGCCAGCTGACCGGCGCCGCGGACGCTGGATTTCTTGTTTCGCGAGCCTGGCGTGTTGCACGGTTACCCAACATCAGGGGACGCGGGCCCAGGGCCACCTGGGAGCTGGGCTCTACGCCTGCAGGTTTTCTGGAGACCTAAACTTCCTGCAAAATACAAAGGTAAGAAAAAAAAGACGCGTACAGGACAAATGGAGAAATCTGGACACTGGGTATTTAATATTAACGAACCATCGCTACTCTTCCCGGCTGCAATAATGTTACATTATGGTTACACTTTGGAAGAGGGAGGCCTTCTGTTTCGGAACGGTGCCCTGAGTGCGTGACGATGAAACGGCGTGACACCAGGGATAATCAGAGTCACCACGAGTCGGGCGCGGTGGGGCCAGGAGGCCGGAGGGCCGGAAGGGGTCAATACCGACCGTGTAGGGAAGGGGTTTCTGTCCCCAGCTCAGGGTCACGATACTTTCAGGGGCCTGTGCGAATGTCTTTAATTTCTTTTTGGATTTAGAAGGAAGCAAATACAATCATCATGAATCTGTAACACGGAGCCCCCTCTGCATTTCACTGATCTATCAACACAGTTGTTAAGAAAACAACTTTTAAGGGGCGCCCGGGGGGCTCGGTCAGTTAAGCATCTGACTTTGGGTCAGATCATGATCTCAAGGTTCGGGGTTCAAGCCCTGTGTTGGGCTCTGTGCTGACAGCTCAGAGCCTGGAGCTGCTTCAGATTCTGTGTCTCCCTCTCTCTCTGCCCTTCCCCCACTTGCGCTCACTCCCTCTCGTGCTCTCTCTCCTTCAAAAATAAACATTTAAATTTTTTTGAAAAAGTAAACAATTCTTAATAGTTGCTTCTGGAGGAAGAGACGTACGGAAGCAAACATGCCTTGAGCTCACAGAAGTCCGGCTGCAGCCTCGCCTCACCTCCCTGTTTTTGTAGCTTTGATATTTTCCACGATAAAAAAAAAGAGTTTTCAAAAAGAGTTGGGGGACCCCTCAGCCAGGGGCCCGAGGTCCACAGCGGTGTCACACCGGTGTTCCAGCTACGATGAGGGGGAAGTGGCCCCTTGCCTCCGTGGTCCTGCCCCCTGAAGCCCGGAACCTCAGCCTAATGGCAAGGAAAGTGCCATGCAAACCACCGAGGGACTTTCCCAAAATACCTGCAAAGAGGGCAGGTGGAGCCCCAACCCCCGACAGCGGGCGCGTGACCTTCTCTGGAAATAGGGCCATTGCAGGTGTAATCAAGTTCAGGCGAGGTCACTGGGGGAGGTCCCCATTCAGTACGACCGCTGCCCCCTGGGAGGGAGGAAAACGTGGAGACACACACACACACACACACACACACACACACACCCACACACACACGAGAGAAGGGGTCATGTGACGACAGAGATGGAGACGGAGGAGGGGCTGCGCCTCAGGCCATGGGGTCCCTGGGGGACCCAGAAGCTGGAAGAGGCGGGAGGGACCCCGCCCTGGGGCCTTCAGAGGGACGGTGCTCGGCCACACCGTGACCTCTGCCGTCCAGAACTGAGGGAGTACAAATCTGCGACTGAAGTCACTCAGAGCGTGGCACTTTATCTTGGCTGCCCGGACCAGCGCGCTTCAAACCTGCCGCGTCATCGAACGAAAACAAGTCAGGAGTTTCTGTCTGTCTGCCGGACGAGATGCTCCCCTACTCGTCAATCTCTGAATGAAACCAAGTTGTTAAAAATGACCAAACACGGGCGCCTGGGTGGCCCAGTCGGCCGAGCGCCCGACGCTTGGTTTCAGCTCAGGTCACGGTCTCGTGGTGGTGAGATCGGGCCCCACGTCAGGCCCCACTAACAGTGTGGAGCCTGCTTCAGATTCTCTCCCTTCACCCCTCTCCCCGTCACCCCCCTCTGTGAAATAAAATTAAAATTAAAAGAAAATTTTAAAGCACCATATTAAGACGTTAACACTAAGGGACACCGGCTGTGGTTACTTAAGGCAACTCTGTACCAACTTCACAAGGTTTCTGTAAATGGGGCTATTCTGAAACATAAAGTTCATATTTTTAAAAGTAAAAAAAAAAAAAAAGCATTGGATGAATCAGTATCTCGGCTCTGCCTCCTGCAGGCTGGAGCCTTAGTCAAGTGATTCCATTTCTCTGTGCCTCCGTTTCCCCAGCTGAAAACCGAGGTGGGCTGGCTTGTGACCCAGTGAGCCCTGGGGGGGGGGGCCGCCTTCCGGGGTGAGTGGAGCCATCACCACCATCCCAATCTCCACCTTCATCTGACGTGGGTGGTGGCTGCTCGAATCCGGGGTAACGACACAGGGTGGGCTTAAATGTCCTCCCCGCCCCCAGGCCAGGGACAGACGCGGCCGCCCCCTGGCCCACAGCGTCCTCAGTCCCCAGCTCCGAGGGCCTGCCCTGCACAGGCGGGCGGACCACACGCACTCCTCCCCTCCTTCTCCATGTCGCTACCCCACCCCGGGACGGGCTGCAGAGTCATCAACAGGACGTCCCTAAAAAATCTCAGGTGTCCAGAGTGTCGTTTCTTTAATGTCCTGCAAGGGGCCCCACAGAAGGGGAGGGAATAAATACAGAAGGGATGGAAGACGCAGCGGGCCCGGCCCCCAGCGCGATGCCTGTGGGCCTCGGTTTCCCTCGTCTGTGAACGGGGCAGGACGCACTGTGAGCCCCAGGCTGTGAAACGGACAGGGTTTTCGGGGTCTTTTCTTCCATTCCGGAGCTGGGAAGCCCCTGCGCCACCTGGGCCTGCAGCTGGTCGGTGCCACCTCCTGTCCGCTAGGGGGCGCCAGAGCCCGGTCCCTGGGATGGAATGACCGCTGCCCCCTCTCGGGGCTGGGGCAGCACCCCCGTGGGGGTCCCGGCCTCTGCCCAGGGGAGGGCTGCACGGGGCGGGCCAGGTCCTCCGTTCTCCCCACCTCTTCCTCCACCCTGTCATCCCAAGTGGCCCTTGTGCTCCCTTTCCGAGGAGGTAAACTGAGTCAACCCAGGGGCTGACTCAGGGGCTGTCCCAGTGAGGGGCAGACAAAGGAGGGGGTGACACCCGGCCTTCAGCCTCTGACTGACTCACAGCCCTTCCGCTCCCAGGACCTGGGGCCTGGGGCTGAGCGACAAAGGGCATCTGGGGTCACTGAGCACCAGTCCACAGACCTCCGCCCCCAAGTGCGGGTCGGAGCCCGGGGGCAGCGGGGCCTGGGTCACAGCAGGTTGATCTCGTCCAGGTAGCGGGCCAGGACCGAGTCCCGCACGTCCTTAAAGACCTTGCGGATGTTCTGTGTGTCCGTGGCGCACGTGTAGTGGCTGAAGAGTCGCCGGGAGCGTGGACCCTTCCGGGCCCCGTCGGCACTGTCCACGCAGCTGGCGTACATTCTGGTGTACATGTCCAGGATGAACTTCTTGGCCGCCTCCACGTCCTGCTTCGGGCCTGGGGGGGGGAGGGCAGTCAGGGCACGCGGCCAGCGGGAGACCCTCCCTCCTGGGTCAAGGATGGGGATGTGGAGACCCTGCTCCATGCACCGATGACGACCGGGCTGCAGGGGCCCCTGGGACCACGTGGTGCTGGCCGGTGCCATCTTTGGTCTCTCTGGAGGGTCGCATGACCTTCAGGTCCAGCCAACGGGACCATCAAGGAAGGACTCGGGTGAGTCACGTGACCTGGAGTGGACCAGTAAGACTTGGCTCTGGGGCTTTGGGCAGCACCGCATTAAAGAAAGAAACCCTCTCACGTGGCTGGGCTTGCAGCTGAGGGGATGGGAGTCTGGAGCTGCAGAGAAAGACAGTCCTGAGAGGTGCAGATGGATAAACTGAGGCCGAGAGAAGCGGAGGGATGGCCACCCTGGTGAGGAACCCGCCACGCTCGGGCTCCCTTTCTCTCCCCAGCACAAGGTGAGCTAAGGGCTTCTAGAACCCAAGTCCTGGTTCTGCTACTTACTAGTCTGGTTGCCTTTATGTCAGTCCATGTAACCGTGGGGAGCCTCAGTTTCCTCGTTTGTAAAATGGGGGTCCTAACTGTCTCAAGCCTCCCAGAGCTGTGAGGATTCATTGCAAGAATGTGGAGGGCTCTGTGCTCCACAATCAGAATGTTACTCTCATTCTCCCAGAAAGGCGGGGTACCCAGTGGTGAGGGCTGGTGGCGCCGGATCCAGACAGCCCGGGTTCTAATCCTGCCTCGGCCCCTCGCTGGCCATGTGACATTTGGCAAGCGATTGTACCTCTCTGTGCCTCAGTTTCCCCACTTGTACAGTCTACAGTAGTGAGGAGGAAGCACAGGGCTTTTTAATGAGGCTCAGACGAGTCCCTACATGAGGGTGCTCCCGAGAGCGTTAGACTCGTTAGCTGTTGCTATAATCACAAATTACTCAGTACACACAGGGAGGGACGGAGACCCAGAAGTTGGCAAAGGGGACCCCAGCCTTTCTGCCTGGGAGAAAAGGACGAGTCATGAGGGTCTCCTTTGACATGAAGGAAAACAGTCCCTCAAAACCGCTCTATCCTCTCCCCACGGCTGCCCAGCTGGGAAGGGAGTAAGGGGCGTCCCCCGTGCTGGGACAAGCTGCATCTGCCTCTCGGGCCCTAAGTCTTCTGGGCATGACTGGCTGCGCTTGGCCTCATGGGCTCTGAGACCTGACAAGGCCAGGCGTCACACCTGTGGTGATGTCACCAAACTTAAGACCTCCATCTACCATGCTGCTTGTGTACTGGGGTGAACAGTGTCCGCCCCAAATCCGTGTCTCCCCAGAACTTCAGATACTGCCAAGTGACCTCATTTGGAAATAAGGTCTTTTGCGATGTAATTGGTTAGCTTGAAATGGGGTCACACTGGACTGGGGTGGGCCCTACGGCCAATGACGGGCGTCTTTATAAGAAAAGGAAAAACCCACAGACAGTAAGGCCGTGTGACAAGAGAGGCAGATTGGAGGGCTGCACCTATAAGCCCAGGGACACCAAGGATTACTGGTAACGCCAGAAACCAGGAGAGACACCAGAGACCGACCCTCCCTCGGCGCTTCCAGAAAGAACAGATCCGCCACATCCCCATCTCAAACACGCCTGTTGTTTTCAGCCTCCCAGTTTGCGGCCCCAGGAAGTGAAGCCAGCTTGTCTCCAGAAAGGATGCCATCGCGCCTCCCCCTGCTGAGAGGGGAGTCTGTTTGCCTCCTTTTGACTACGAGCAGGCCTGACTGTTTTGTCAGAGCAGAGTGCCCCCCCCCCGCCACTCCCTCCCCGGGCCGAAGTCTGGTTTTCCTGAAACAGCCACACTGTGAGCAAGCCCAAGCCTCGTGAGGAGGCCTTGGATTCAGAGACCCCAACTGGGGCAAGGGAGGGGGCAGGGGAGGGGAGAGAGAAGGAGCGGGAGGCAGGGAGGGGGAGGGAGGGGAGCTCAGGGGGATCACCTGTATCTGGATCCCAGCACCTCTGCTGAGGCCACACGGATCAGACGTCCCCCCTCAACCCTTCCCAAGTTCCTGCCCCACGCAAACGCGAGCAAAGTCAGAGGCTGCTTAAAGTTCCTAACGTTGGGGACTGTGTGTCACTCACCTGGGACACTTCTACCAGCCTCTGCATCCTTGCAGTGGCCCTGGGGGGGACGTGCTAGCCGGTACCCCCCTCCCCGGAACCCCATCTCCCCTCTGCAGGATCCACTGACCTGTGCCTGACTCTAGGCCAGGCCCTGTGCCCCGCGGGCTGCGTGGAGGGCTTGCCCCCAAACCCACTCTGTGACACTGTCCTGTCCTAATTCAGGCGCGAATTGCCGAGACACCGCACACACCTATGAGCTCCAAGCCCCACGGGAAAGAGGGTGCCCGTGTCCATGAAAACCTTGTGCCGCGCAAGGGCTTGTTCCGAGGTCAGTCACCCGTTTCCCTAGCAGTCTGCCACCCGAGGGGCGCCTGTGCAGCCCGGTCGGTTCGGCGTGCGACTTAACTCAGGTCATGATTTTGCAGATAGTAAGCTCGAGCCCCTCATGCTCAGTGCGGAGCCCGCTTCCGACCCTCTCCCTCCCTCCCTCTCTCTCTGCCTCACCCCTGCTCTTTTTCTCAAAACTAAAAATTTTTAAATTTTTTAGTCACATAGACGCAGTGACTATGAAAGACACAAAAAGAGAAGTTTCAAAAACGTAGGCAGATTCCGGAACCAGGTGTTGAGCCTTCCAGGTGTGGCTCCTGATGATGCGTGACAGCGGCCGCATGCAGAAGAGCTGTGACCCTTGCTTCTTTAGGACTCCTGCTTGAAGCAGGTGCTTCGAGAATGATGGAGGCTGCCAATCCCCACCCCCAGCTCTACAGGGGGGACACTGAGACTCCCGGCTTGGGTCTGGAACTCAGGTCTGTCCCATCCCGTTTGAAACTCCACGGACTCCAGCTGGGGGTAGCGTCTGGCCCAGCATCTCTCCTGGGAGCTGCTGGTGGGAGCCGAAGGGCCTAGAGAGCTCTAGAACCACTCACCCTGGAAACTGGGGAAGTAGGTGGCCAAGTGGGAGGTGGAGATCTTCTCCTCCAGGATGTCAGTCTTGTTGAGGAAGAGGATGACAGACGTGCTTTTGAACCAGGGCAGTTCCAGGATGGTCCCAAACAGGGCCAGGCTCTCCTTCATTCGGTTCTGTTTGGGGGGAACAGGCAGGTCATGACTCTGACGGCCCCCTTGGCCCAGCCGGGAGCCCTCCCCGACGTGAAGACGGGGCTGTCAGCCTAACCGTCCAGGAGCTCGGGGCTCCGCCATTCCCGGCTGGGTCGGGGGGGAGGTGGGGGAGGTGTGCCCGTGCTTTCATGTGGCCCCTACTGCTTTGACTAGTGTCCCCACGGGCACACCACTCCGGAAGTCCAGAATGGGACCGTGTTTGGAAAGAGGGTCTTTGACGCTGTAATTAGTAGAAAAGAAATCATAGTAAGTACATTGCCACGTTCAGTGCAGGTGTCCTTATAAAGAGGGCACATTTGGACAGATACGTGGGGAAAAGTCCATGTGACCGCGGAGGCAGAGATGGTGACGTGCGCACAGGCAAAGGGACACTGAGGACGGCCAGCGACCCCCAGAAGCGGGGAGGGCCTGGGACAGAGTCTCCCTCACTGGCTCAGGAGGCCTGAGCCTGGCCAACACGCCGGTCGGGGTGTTCGGCCTCCGGCGCTGGCAGAGAAGTCTCTGGAGCTCCGGCCCCACACAGCCCAGCCAACCGGGACACCTCGTGCGGCCGCACTGGAGCAGGGTCTGTGGCAGGACGACCTCAGATCCACCTTTTGATTCCGTCCGAAAGTCAAGACGGCGGCATCTGACCCCTGGCTCCCCAAACCGGCCACGTGGAGCTTTCACCCCTAAGAGCGCAGATGTCAGAAATGGGCGGGTCTAAATTCGGAGAAGAGCTCCCGAGAGAGGGGGCGATGCCCAGCCTTTCGGAATAAAAGCAGGACGCTGCCCCTGAGGCGAGGACCCATTTTCCTGGGCAGCTGCCTTGTGCTTCCTGGGGGGCCGCGTCTCGGGGCTCCAGCGCCCCTTCGCGTGCGTGTCTGCGCGTGCGTGTGTGTGCGTCCAGGGTCCCTGTACACAAGCGCATGTGTGTGCATGCGTCTTGAGTCTTGGGACTCAAGGCTCTGAGCACGGAAGACGGGAGGGTGGGGCCACGCCAGACGAACCTGGACCCCATCAGGAGTGGCCGTGGGCTCTCCTGCTCTGGTGCACGCCTGGGGGCCGGCGGGAGGCGGTGTCCCCACACCTACGGCGGCCCTCACCTCTCTGTTGTTCTCCTCCAGGCACTGGTCGTACTCGCTGAGGGAGGCCAGGTAGATGAGGGCAATCACATTCTCAAAGCAGTGGATCCACTTCTTGCGTTCTGACCTCTGGCCCCCGACGTCCACGATCCTGCCAGAAGTCAGCCCCGGTCAGAACTCAGGCCCCTGAGACGCGGCGCCCCAGATGGCGGGGACACGTTGAGGCCGATATCAACAGCAGCAAGAATCGGTGGCAGCCACTGGGCCAATGCCTCTTGTGTGTTCACTGCGTTTCACCCGCCCCGTGGGGTGTTTTGCCCACTTACACACAAGGAAACTGAGGCAAGGGAGGGGGACACTTTCCCGAGCTTCCGCACTGTGGCAGAGGACAGCGGGTCAGGTTCAGAAGCATCGGCCCTGGTTCTGGCTGGGTGACCGGGCGGCAAACCGCACAACAGCTTCAGAACTCAGTTTCCCCGTCCCTGAGGGGTGGCCGTGCTGTCCTGGCCACCGCGGTCCCCTCGTTGTGTGGCCCAAGGCGAGGGCCCAGCCTCCTCCCCCACACACACAACAAAAGAGCCCTCCCGCCTTGCTGTTCTCTCTCTAAGAAATGTGGGTCACTGATAACGAGCCTGCGTCATTTCCCCCGGGACGGGACTGTTGCCCAGGCAGCCAACAGGAAATGCCAAGAGGCCTCAGAGCAAGAAGGGACTTGCCCCTTTGTGTGGACGGGAAACCAGGGCTGGGGCCTGTGGCTCCCCATCCCACAGACAGCCACTCTCGTGCCTCTTCAGACCCCCTCCAATCCCAGAGCGGGAGGGGGTGCAGTGGCTGCTGGGGGGGGCTCTGCAGGGATAGGTGTGGGGGGTTACTTGCCAGCCCCCCATCTCCGAATCGGATCCCTCTGATCCCTCACCCCGCTATTAGCTCTCTCCTCGCCTGAGAACATACTCAAGGCTTCCCACCTAAAAATCAGCACCTCAGCCCAGCCTTTCCTGTGACTTCCCCAAACTCTACCTTCGTTCCGAAACTTTTACCAATTCATCCATCCACCCACCCATCCATCTACCCACCCATCCAGCCAGCCAGCCAGCCACCCATTTATTCACCTTTCCATCCATCCATCCATCCACTCACCCACATAGTCACCCATGCATCCACCCATCTATCCATCTATATACCCATTCATCCACCCGCCCATCTACCCGCCCATCCACCCATCCATCCACCCGCATATTCACCCATCCATCTACCCATCTACCCACCCAGCCATCCATTTATCTACCCACCCACCATGCCCGCGTCTGCCCACCCTGCACACATCTATACATACACACACTCACCCATCCGTCCACTCGCTTCTCCTTCCATCTTTCCTACTCTCCTCCCACATTTACCAAGTTCCACCTTGATCCTGAGCTGATCATCACTAGCAAAGCAGGAGACTCAAACTCTCCGTCAGGGGAGGAGACTGACGGCAAACAGATAAATTATGAGCCTTCCTGGTAAGGACTATTGCAAAGGCCGGAGGAGCATGTTGGGGGGTCGATCCAGGACAGTGTGGGACTCGGTGTGGGTGAGGTGACACAACCCCTGTGCCCAGTCCTCACCTCCCGCGGCTCCCACCATCAGCCCACAGACACAGAGCTTGCTCAGGCCACTGATGGCCCCTAAATGCCAATCCCAGAAGTCCCTTTTCTCAGTGTACTCTTCCCAACCTTGACTTTAGTTTTTGACACTGGCTACCGCTCTGCCCGGACCCCTTGCTGCGCTGGCCACGCACACCTCTGCCTTCCAGCTCAGGCCTGTGTGTGTCTAGCCCCCTTCCAGACACCTCAGACTCAACGTGCCCCCAAACGACGTCACCGTGCAATCTCTGTCACCGTGCAATCTCACGCGCCGCCGCCATGGCCCCGCAGTCACCCCGTCTCTGATTCTCTGACTCTTACACTCATCCAGTCCTGTCCGTTCTACGTCGGAAACCATTTTATACATCATCCTTTCATTTCCATCCCCATGACCGTGGCCCTGGCCCTTACCAGTGCTTCCTGCCTGGACCATGGCTCCTGCCCGCCCTGAGCCTCCTGACCTCCAACCTCACCCCATCTGAGCTTCCCCCAGTCCTGGATCAATCCCCCTGGAAAATCGCTGACTGCACAGTCTCTGTCTCTTCCTACCGAGGCGCCTTTCAAGAGGTATCCTCCTGAACTCCTATTCACCCTTTGAAGCCCTAACACCGATGTCCCTCCTTCAGGAGGGCCTGCCCTCCTGGAGCTCTGGTTGCCTCATTCTGGGCTTTTCTGGGTCCCAGACCTGGCTGTATGGGGACTCGGGGGTCTGGATCCAGCTCAGCCTCCTTCAGCCTGGAAGCCCCTTGAGAACTGGGAAACTCCTATTCATCCTTCAGGGCCCCAGTTCCTTTGCCCCCTCCACAGGCAGCCCTCCCCAGCTCCGGGCTCACCGCAGGTTGGTCTTCTGCACAGAGAAGCAGTACTCGTTGATGCCGGTGGTGGGCATGCGACTTCGGAGCACGTCCTGTGCTGTGGGGACGTAGTCCTCCTCAGTGATGCGCTCCAGGTGCGACAGGTAGCTGTGGAGCGAGGAGCCCTGAGGCCTGTCCCGCAGCCTCCCCTTTGTTTCTCAGAGCCTCGCAGCCCCCCCAAAGCCCAGTGAAGACCCTGAGGGGGGAGGGGAGCTCCTGAAGAGGGGCCTGGACATCTGGGTGTGCAGGTGGCCCAGGAGCGTCACCCTGAGGCTGTGGAAGCATCAGGAGAAAGAAGCCTCACCCTCAGGACAGCAGGACCTCAAGGACAGCGTAAACTTAAGAACAGTCTCACCGAGAAGGGGCGTCACCTTGGGAAAGCTGTCACCCCCAGGGGTGGCACTGTCCCAAGAAAAGTGATGGCCTGGAAATAGGCTACTGTCTGTCAAATCGCCCTCAATGCCCAACATCGTACCCAGGACAGCATTACTGTGTGACGACAAGCACTGTCCTCTCAGGAACGTCACCCCGGAGCTGTGTCCCCCCCAGGAACGACGTCACCCCGGAGCTGTGTCCCCCCCAGGAACGACGTCACCCCGGAGCTGTGTCCCCCCCAGGAACGACGTCACCCCGGAGCTGTGTCCCTCCTCCCCCAGGAACGACGTCACCCTGGAGCGAGACCACCCACCGCATGTCCCACAGCGGGAGCCAACCAGCCTGGGCCCCGTCTGTCCCGGGACGAGCTCACCCACACCTGCGGCCCCGGCCCCACACTCACTACACGGCCGAGTCGAGCAGGTGGAACTCCCGGCGACGCTCATAGCAGGCCCGGATGCCGGCGTCCCTCCACAGCCACTGCATGGCCACGGCGTAGCGCTTCTCGAAAGCCGTCACTTTGTAGGGGTCCTGGCTCATGACCAGGCTGGCATGGTGCTGGGGAGGGAGGGCCGGGGCGAGTCAGACATCCCTGCAAGCCACTGCCCCCCCTGCCACTGAGTCCCCCCCCCGCCCCCGCGCAGTTCCTAGCCCGCCCCTCTGCTCCTGCCTGCACACCCGCGTTGGTACCCGGATGGAGGGCGGAGGGACAGTGAGGGACGCGCGTGCAGGGACGGCAGTTCTGATTGATGCCTATGCGGCAAGTCACTACAGGCGCCCCCACGACAGACAGCGCGAAGAAGCAACGTGCGCAGGTCCCTCGGGGAGGTAGAGGCACGCGCAGCCGCAGTGCTGCCCTTCCTCCGCTCCATCGGCCCTCCTCTCCTTCCAGCAGGAGCGGCTGCCCTGACTACTGGGTTGGCCTGTGAGCGCGCATGCGTGCGCCTGGTGCGTGCGCACGTGTGGGTGTGTGCGCATGCATGCGCCTGGTGCGTGCGCACGTGTGGGTATCTGCGCATGCGTACTGGCGTATGCGTGTGCTTCCACGTGCGCGCGCCCGTGGGCCCATGAGGCCTCGTGCACGTGCGCTCGTGTGGTTTGCGGGTGCCTCCGAGCCTGGGAATGGGACAGAGGTCGCCATTTCTACTTAATACCGTACTGAGGTCCTTGCCAGGGCCAAACAGGAGGGAAAGGAGAGGAAAGGCGTCAGGTTTGGAAAGGAATGTGTCACACTGTGGCAGCTCACGATAGCATGACAGCAGGTAGGAAATCCAGAACAGTCTATCAGGATAAACTAGTTAACTTAGCAAGGCCCCTAAACGCAAGTTCAAAAAACACACATCCAGCGTGCGGCTATATATTAACCGCTAACTTTCAAGACACTTTCGAGAATTTAAATCCCACTTACAGTAGCAGAAAAAGATAGCAAAGACCTAGGAATAAACCCAACAGCAGAGGGGAAAGCTGTCTACACTGCAATACATCACTAAGAAAAAATTCATTTGTTTGCTTATTCAATGTTTATTGCTGAGAGCGGGCACATGTAGGCAAGTGGAGAGGGGGAGGGGAGGATGGATGATTGAAAGCGGGCTCTGCTGGGCGCCTGGGTGGCTCAGTGGGTTAAGCGCCCGACTCTTGATGTTAGCCCGGGTCGTGATCTCACGGTTTATGAGTTCGATCCCCACTTCGATCCCCACATCAGGGTCTGTGCTGGCAGTGCAGAGCCTGCTTGGGATTCTCTCCCTCTCTCTGCCCCTGCCCTGCTCACGCTAAGAAAGAGAGGAAGGAAGAGAAAACATAAGAAAGAAAACACAAAAACAACAACAGCAATGTGGGTTCTGCACTGTCAGCACAGAGCCCGATGCGAGGCTCAAACTCACAACCTTGAGATCATGACCTGAGCCAAAGTCGGATGCTTAACCGCCTGAGCCACCCAGACGCCCTCACCAAGAAAAAATGTAAAGGATCTAAATAGTTGGAAGGCTATGCGGTGTTCGTGGATTGAAAGACGCAGCCTTTTCAAGGTGCCAATTCTCCCCAAATTAATCTATGGGTTCCACGCAATTCTACCAAAATCCCAGAAAGGGGTGTGTGCGTGTAAAAACTGACAAGATAATTCTAATCTTTATGTAGAAGCGCAAAAGGGCCCGGGATAGCCGACGCAATTCTGGAGACCAGAGTGTAAGTATTTACACTAGCAGGCTCCACGACTACGTATTAGGAAGCTACAGTCGCTAGCATGGTATTCACTCAAAGGTAGAGAAATTGACCAACAGAACAGAACAGTGAGATTTAACAGATCCAGGCACATCAGAACACCCGGTTTCTCACAAAGACGAGACTGTCATATGGTGGGAAAAGTGTTAAGTGGCACTGGCGCTATTGAATGTCTGTGCCAGGAGGATAAAAATGGAAAGAAACGTAATTACACCCAACACAAAAATCAATTCCAGGTACGAAGTAAATCTAAATATGAAACAATACAGCTCCATGTGAAACCTGGCAGTAGAGGTGCGCCTGGGAGGCTAAGTCGGTTGAGCGTCCAACTCTTGGTTTACACTCAGGTATGATCGTATGGCTCGCGGCTTCAAGCCCCACATCCAGTTCCACGCTGACAGCGCAGAGCCAGCTTGGGATTCCCTCTCTCTCCCTCTCTCTCTGCCCCTCCCCTGCTCCCATGAGCGTGCTTTCTCTCTCTCTTGCTCTCTCAAGAATAAATAAATAAAACTTAAAAAAAAATAAGTAGGGGCGCCTGGGTGGCTCAGTCGGTTAAGTGTCCAACTTCGGCTCAAGTCATGATCTCATGGTCCATGAGTTCGAGCCCCATGTCGGGTTCTGTGCTGACAGCTCAGGGCCTGGAGCCTGCTTCAGATTCTGTGTCTCCCTCTCTCTCTGACCCTCTCCTGCTCACACTGTCTCTATCTCTCTCTCTCAGAAATAAATAAAACATTAAAAGATTTTTTTAATAAATAAGTAAATAAGTTTTTAAAAATTGAAAATAGCAGTAGAGAGTTTCATCATGACCTTGAGGTGGAAAAACATCTCTTAAGCTGGCTACCAAAAAGCAAACAAACAAACAAACCAAAAACCAAGTACCAAAAAATCAACAACACACCGTTAACCAGAAGGCTGACACACTGGACTTCATTAAAATTAAGAGCTGTTCAACCAGACGCAATGAAAACAATGAAGGTGCAGGGTATGGATGGGGAGAAAATATTTGCAAAATACATAACAAAGTGTTCTTTTCCAGAACATACAGAGAATCTGCTACAAATCAGTAAGAAAAAAAACCCCAATGATACTATTTTTTTAATGGGCAAAACCAAACCAATACCAAAAATGGGCAAAAGATTTGAACAGCTGCTTTGCAAAATGGAACATCCAAGTATCCAACAAACATATGAAGAGGTGTGCGACCTCCTAACCAATCAGGGCGATGCAACTCAGAACCACAATGAAATACTTCCAAGAACCCACCAGAATGGCTACAACGAGCCGACAGCATCAAGTGTTGGCAAGGACAAGGGGCAACCCGAGCTCTTCGTGTTCCGCGGGCAGGAGTGTGAAATGGTCAAGTGCTTGGAGACAGTCCAGTGTCTCCTCCAAATCTAACCTACTTTACGATCCAGATCCACTTCCACATGGACACCCAACAGAGATGCGTTGCTTTTCATGAAATACATACGGTAGAAATGAACAAACCACAACTATGCCCCCCAAAGATGAACGGAGTACAGACTACTGAGCAGCGTCAGAAGCCAAACGTGGGAAATGTTCTGTTTAATCCCAAGTATGAGAAGTTTAAAAACAGGCAACCCCAATATATGCTGGTGGTTACTCTTGGGGGGCAGTGATTTTGGGAAGAACCTCTGGGGTTCTGTTCTTGTCTCTTGTCCTGGGCAGTGGCCACACACGTGTGCTTACATTGTGAGGGATCCACTGAGCTTGTGAACTGGCTTCTTCAGGGTGTTACATCTCAATTAAAACTGCTTTTCTAGGGGCGCCTGGGGGGCTCAGTCCGTTAAGCGTCCGACCTCGGCTCAGGTCATGATCTCAAGGTTCATAAGTTTGAGCCCCACATCGGGCTCTGTGCTGACAGCTGAGAGCCTGGAGCTGCTTCGGGCTCTGTGTCTCCCTCCCTCTCTGCCCCTCCCCTGCTCACGCTGTCTGTCTCTCTTAAAAATAAATAAAACATTTTTAAAAACCACCCACAAGTGCTGGTGAGGCTGTGGAGAAATTAGAGCCCTCGTGTGCCATCGGGGAGAATGCAAAATGGTGCGGCCACTGTGGAAAACAGTGTGGAGGCTCCTCANGAGCCTGGAGCTGCTTCGGGCTCTGTGTCTCCCTCCCTCTCTGCCCCTCCCCTGCTCACGCTGTCTGTCTCTCTTAAAAATAAATAAAACATTTTTAAAAACCACACACAAGTGCTGGTGAGGCTGTGGAGAAATTAGAGCCCTCGTGTGCCATCGGGGAGAATGCAAAATGGTGCGGCCACTGTGGAAAACAGTGTGGAGGCTCCTCAAAAAAATTGCAATGGCTCTACCCTATGACCCAGCAATTCCACCTCTGAGTGTTTAACTGAAAGAACTGAAATCAGGATCTTGAAAAGATACTAACATCCCGTGTTCACTGCAGCACGATTCACAAAAGTCAAGGTGTAGAAACAACGTAAGTGTCCATGAATAGAACGTGGTGTGCGTGCGTGCACGCGCATGCACACACACACACACACACACACACACACACACAGAGGAATATTACTGAGCCTTAAGAGAAGGGGATTCTGCAATGAGTAAGAACACGAATGAATCTGGGGGACATCACGTTACGTGACACAAGCCAGTCACACAAGGATGAATACTGATGACCCCACTTACATGAGGCTTCTAGAAAAGGCAAGTCACGGACACAGAGAGTAAATCGGGCTGGGGCAGGGGGATCTGGGGAGCTAACATCCGAGGGAGGAAAGGCTCCAGTTCCTCAGGAGGACCTAGTTCTAGAAGTCCGCTGTGCACACCACCACCCTGTGCACACCACCATCTGTTACGGGGGTGGAACGTGTGTGCAGTGTTAATATGACAAGTGCACCCGTAGCTGCTCCCCCCGCAGCCGGATCCCTATGCCCGTCATGGTATTGATGTTTCCACCACCAAACGCGTGCTGGCTCGGGACCCCAACCCCAGGCATCGAGGGGTCCACAGGGGAGACGCGAGAGGAGGGGCGGGTGCCGAACTCCCCTGGCGGAAACTCCTGGGGGAAACAACAAAACCTGGTGGCCCAAGATAAATGGCTCCGCCCCAGGTGTCCAAAGGGGCATCACCCAGCACGGGGGGTCCTAGGTGACATGGCCCAGATCGGCGGGTCTGAGTGGACATGGCCAGAAGGGTGGGGACTGTCTGAGGGGACGAGGTCTTGATGGGGGAGGGGGGTTCTGAGGGGACACGGTCCTGACAGGGTGAAGGGTGACCGAGGGGACACTTGTCAGGGTGGTGACTATAACTGAGGGGACACGGTCATGACAAGGTGGGGACTGACTGAGGGGACATGGTTGCGACATGGTGGAGGTGACTGAGGGGACACCATCCTGACAGGGTGGGGGCTACCTGAGGGGACACGTTCCTGGCAGGATGGAGAGTGTCTGAGGGGACACGGTCATGACAAGATGGGTGATTTCTGAGGGGACACAGTCCTGACAGAGTGGGGGTGTCTGAGGGGACCCGGTCCTAAAATGGTGGGGACTGTCTGAGGGGACATAGTCTTGATAGGGTGGCGACTCTCTAAGGGGACGCGGTCCTGTCAGGTTGGGGACTGTCTGAGGGGACGCGGTCCTGACAGGTTGGGGACTGTCTGAGGGCACCCGGTCCTGACAGGGTGAGGTGTCTAAGGGGACACGGTCCTAAAATGGTGGGGACTCTCCACGGGGCCACGGTCCTGACAGGGTGAGGTTCTGAGGGTCACGGCATTGACGGGGTGCGGGGGTCTCAGGGGACCCGGTCCTGCCCTGGGGTTTCCGACGGGACCTGTCCCCCCGTCCCCGCTGTCCTGCAGGCCCCCCCCCGCCAGGAGCCCCGGGCGAGGCGCAGGTCGCTCACCCTGCTCTCGGGCCTGCTGAACGGGATCTGCAGCCAGTCCATGGCCTCGAGCATGGCCTGCATGGACGCGAAGATGTTCTGGTAGATGAGGGGCCGGAAGCCCTTGCGCTCCTCCTCCGAGTAGCCCGCCCCGTGGATGATGCGCATCTGCTTGATGAACGTGCTCTTCCCGCTCTCGCCGGGGCCTGGGGGGTGGGGGGGGCGGACACACAGCAGCTCAGCCCCAGGGCCACCGCCACCCGGGGCTTCCGGGGCTCAAATCCCATTCCGTGACCTGTGCGCTCCTTGCCTCAGTTTCCCCAGCTGTCAGGCCCCGTCTGCGGGCTCTACATGAGGGTGAATGAGTTCACTAGGAGGGGCTCCCAGGAGGGGTCGGCAAACTATGCCCCGGGGGCCTTCCGGCCGGCACCCTGGTCCCGCGTGGCCCTCGGGTTTCCACTACAGCTCTAGTGCTTTTTGTGCTAAAACAAAATCATTTACATTTTTAAGTGATGGACAGGAATTTGAAAAAAGACTATGTCATCACCCGTGGAAATTATATGGAATTCCTGCCTCAGCGTCCCTGAATAAAGTTTTATTGGCACACGGTCACGGCCATTTGTGTACAGACGGCTGTGGCTGTTTTCCGGCTACAACAGAGACCGTCTGGGCCGCAGGGCTGAAAATCTGTACTCTCCGCCTGCACAGAAAAAGTTTGTGGACCCCCGGCTTCAAGCACGAGTAGACACAGTTAAGAGCTCCTTGAGTGTTCACTATTAGTAGTAGTAGCATTTACTATAGTTAGAATTACTGTTATCGTTATTTGCTATGATGATTTCAGGTAGAGAAGCTTTTATGAAGGAACTAGGGTAGGATAAAGAGATACGTTTTAGTTGACTACAGGTGGATGTCAGGGAGGGCTTCTCAGAGGAGGTGACTTGTGAAATTGAGATCTGAGGCTGGGAAGGTTACTCTTGTGTCAGGACCTGGAGGAAGGGCACATCATGCAACCGGCACAGCCTGTGCAAAGGGCCTGGGGCAGGACCAGGCCTGGTGTGTTGGAGGAAGAGCAAAAAGGCTGCTTGGCCGGAGCAGAGGGGGCCAGGGGGAGAGAGAGAGGAGGGGAGGCCAGGTCCTGCAGGGGCTGGGGGGCCACGGGGAGGACTTGGGGCTTTTACCCCAGGGAGGGGGAGCCCTGGAGGGCTGTGGGGAGTGGAGCACCTGACCAGGTCCTCGAAGGCGCTCTGTGGTGGCAGCTGCAGGGAAGACAGACTGTGGGGCGAGGGCAGGAGCCGAGGGGCCGGGGCCGAAGCAGGTGAGTGATGACGAGGGCTGGGCCCCGTGGGAAGATGGGGGCCCTGGAGACGCATCTGGGGGACGGACTGACAAGCCCTTGCTGAGGTACCAGAGTGCGGACAGGGGTCCTCGCGGGGCCACCTACACAGGTCACGGGCCAAGCTCAAGACGGAGCCCTTCCGAGCCCGGGCGCCGTGGGAGCACCCAGGCCCCGCGCCCAGAGAAGCCAGCCGTGGGCTGTGACGGCCGCACTGGGGTGTCCCATAGCCCTGGGCCGGGAGCTCAGAGGGGCTCAGCTCCCTGCGGCCTGAGCTCTGGGATCTCTCTCTGTGCCTCTGTTTCCCCGTCTGTAAAATGAGCGTGACAGCCAGGCAGGAGGTGCGCGGCCGGAGCTCCCTGCCCCGCCCAGCTCCTGGGGGACAGTGGGCTGGGGTCGTTCCAGGCCCGGGAGGGGGGCCTGGAAGGAGGAACCGGAAGCAGCAGGCAAGGAAGGGGTGGGACCCAGAAAGAGGAAACAGCCAGAGGGAGCAGGGGGGAGAGACAAAGAGGAGGTGCTCCCCAGGACCTCCCTGTCCCCTAGCTGTCCCCGATTTATCCGAGGGCAACAAGGGCAGGCGTGGGGTGACCCCAGGCGTTGGTTAAGTCCCCTGGACTCGACGTCCAAGAAAAGGAGTTGCTTTGGGGCACCTGGGGGCTCAGTCGTTTCGGCTCAGGTCATGATCTCACGGTTTGTGGGTTCGAGCCCCGCATCAGGCTCTGCGCTGACATCGCGGAGCCTGCTTGGGATTCTCGCTCTCCCTCTTTCTCTCTCTGCCCCTCCCCTGCTCACTCTCTCTCTCTCAAAATAAATAAATAAACTTTAAAAAAAAAAAAAGGAAGGAAGGAGAGGGAGCGAGGGTGGGAGGGAGACAGAGAAGAGAGGGAAAGCGGTAAAACGTCAGCATCTGCCGAGAGCCGGGCGCCTGTGCGATGGGTCTGGAAGCGTTTTGGGCTAAAAAGTTAACGGAAGGGAAACCTGACGCGCCATGGGGGATGTTTGTGGGAAACTGGACCGGACGGATTGCAAGCCAGTCGCTGCCCGGGGCCCGAGCGCAGCCAGCAGATCGCCGTCGTGGGGTCGTGAGGGAATTCCTCGCGGTGACAGGCGCGCCGCGGTCATACAAGATGTTGATGCCGGGGGGTGGGGAGGGGAGCTGTTCAGTAGTTAGAAACTACTACCTTCGCCCCTTTTCTGCACATGCAAAATTATGCCGAAATAAAGTCTCCCCCCGACCCATGCCCCGGGTCCACATCCTGAAAGTCTCCGGCATGGAGCATTGTGGGTCTGAGATGACGGAATTTCTTGGACTTTCAGAATGTCCCTGCGGTGGGACACACGGATGCCACAGCCGCTGGCGTCAACCCACAGCCTGTTGCCGAGGGGCCCGGAGACGGAGATCACCCAGCCCGTGGAGCTCCCGTAACGTAGGACGCCAGGGCCTCCCCTGGCAGAGGGGCGGCTGTTGGCCCACTCTCTGTGTGGGGAAACTGAGGCCCAGATCGGCCAACGGGCTTGCCCGGGGCCACGCAGCTGGTAAGTGGCCAAGCTGGGACTCGAACCTCGTTCTGCCTGAGTGCAGAGCTCGTGGGCTATGGGTATGAAACCAGGAAGCTGCCCCCCATCGATAGTCACCGCGAGCTGGATTTAACTCTCGGTGTCTGGGCCGAAATCCTCCATCCGGCCCTCAGCCAACCCTCGCAAAGACCCCCACTGGTTTGCCATTTGCAGAAGACACCCGGGAATCAGAGAGGTGGGGTGACTTTCCTGGGGTCGCACAGCTAGCAAGAAGCAGGGGGTAAACTTGAGCCCTGTGGGTCCTGCACCCACAGAAGGGGCCACGGCCAGCCTGCTGGGTCACGCGGCGTCAGAGCCCCGGGCCACCAACGTCATTCACGGCACGTGTCCGCAGACACCGGGAAGGTGGACAGCTCCTGGGGGGCTGCGGGAAGGGGGCCGCGCCCTTTGACCTCCTTCCCGCTAGCCCTCCCGCTCTCAGACCTGGGGTCTCCCCCAGAAATGTGGGGAACAGTCAAAGGTCACACTGAGGATCACCTAAGTTTGTCGCGGGGCCCTGATTTTCTTCTCTCCTGTGTCGTTAAAGGAAAACCAAAAAAATGCTGCGCGCTACCCACCGCGTGGCTTTTGTGACTCATGAACGGGTCGCAGCCCGAAGTCTGAAAACCCCGCTGGGTGGAAGCCCCTCTTTGCAGCCCATGACTGTCCTGAAGGCGCTGAGGGTTCCGGAACTTCTCCAGCCCCAGGTTCCTGGTCTGCAGGGGGAGAGCCCAGGTGGGGCTGGGGGCTGCAGGGAGAGCTCTTCCCGCCTGGGGGCCAGAAGGGAAGTGCCTGCTTCCTCCTGGGGGGGGGATGAGGAAGGGGAAGCTGGAGCACCCCCCACAGCGGGAGAGGCCGTGTGGCTCCTTCTCTGGCAGATGGCGGCCCAGAGGTCCGTCCGACGCCCCAGGACACGGGGCCGCTGGGGCACAGGGAGCTGGGCCCGGGCAGCTGGAAGGTAAGGGGCTCAGCTTCTAGGTCCGGCTCTGGCTTAGACTGGCTGCTTACCCCAGACCAATCCTGTCAACTTCCTGGGCCTCAGTTTCCCCATCTGTCACAGGAAGGTCAAACGTGTGGGCTCTGGGCACTGCAGATTTGTATCCCCGCTGTGTGACCTCGGGCAAATCACATTGCCTCTCTGGGCCTCGGTTTCCCCACCTGGGGCTGGGAGCTGTATCTACCTCAGACTCCGTGGACAGAGCTGGCTCCTTTAACGACTTCATTGTGATGTCCCCCCCACCCCCCGTTCTCTAGCACGCCAATCGCTTCCTGTCGGGGCCAGGCTCCCGGCCCCCCAGCCTGCTTCCTCAAAAGGCCAGCCATCTCCAGGGAAAAAAATAACTTTTGGTTTCAATTCCTGTTTTCAAGAAGGGAGAGGGGTGTGGAGGCAACCCACG
>NW_027527386.1:2855034-2858359 GCF_008692635.1 Crocuta crocuta
GGCAGAACCACAGTCCGCAGCACGGTCCGCAGGGCCGCCATCAGCACCTGGGGACACGGACAACCCATCCCCCCTCACACCGGCAGAGGGGTTTCCTGACGGGGCAGGCTGGGCAGTGGTCGTGGTCCCCATGGCGCGGGGCAGGGGACCTTCCCAGCTCTGGAAAGACGTGGTGAGCCCCAGGGAGAGGCGCCCCGGAGACAGGATTCATTCATTCGCTCTCTGTCGGGTTCACTGTGCTCCCCGGGCCAGAAACTGGGGGCAGAAGCATGAACAAGGGACTCACAGCCCCCACCTTCGTGCCGTTTGCCGTGTGACTAGAGACACAGACAAGAAAGAACAAGTAAACGGATCTACAGAGTGTCAGTGAGTAACTGCCCTGAAGAAAGATCTGGCGGAGGAAGGAGAGGGATGGGTTGTCTATGTAGTCAGGGAATCCAGGAAGACTTCTCTGTGGAGGCGACACATGAGCTGTGTTGCCTTGAGTGACAGCACCAGCCGTGTGGAGGCGCGGGTGAGGCTGAGAGCCGCTGGTGGGGAGGACAGCAAGTGCAAAGGCCCTGAGGTTCGGATACATAAACGAGGTGTGTGAGGAAAGATCGCCAGCATTGATAAACCTCCGCACCTGATGGACTGAGAAGAAGCAAGCAGACAGACGGGATGAAAGACAGGCCACTACTCTGCACGCCCCTCTGGACGAGGGAACGTGGCAAACAGCTGATGCCCAAACCTTTGGCAGCTTCAAAGAAATGGACAAGTTCTTTGAAAGACACTGATAGGCAAAACTGACCCTAGAAGAAACAGATAGCCTACGTAGCCCTAATAATCGATTAATATGATTAAAAAGTCATCAATACTGCATCACATGCTATACATACAATTCATGTAATAGTGAAGACATCAACTGGAAAGAGCAATTAAAGTAATTAATTTCCTTTTTAATTTTTAATAAATATTTTAGTTATTTCTGAGAGAGAGAGCGCAAGCCAGGGAGGGGCAGAGGGGGGTGGGGACAGAGGGTCCGAAGCAGGCTCTAGGCTGACAGCACAGAGCCCGATGTAGGGCTTGAACTCATGAACTGTGAGATCATGACCTGAGCCGAAGTCCGAGGCTCAACCGACTGAGCCACCCAGGTACCTCAAGTAATTAAATTATTTTAAAAGAATTTTTAAATGTTTATTTAAAAAATTTTTTTTTAACATTTTATTTATTTCTGAGAGAGAGACAGAGCATGAGCAGGGGAGGATCAGAGAGAGAGGGAGACACAGAATCTGAAACAGGCTCCAGGCTCTGAGCTGTCAGCACAGAGCCTGATGTGGGGCTCGAACCCACAAACCGTGAAATTGTGCCCTGAGTCGAAGTCGGATACTTAACCGACTGAGCCACCCAGATGCCCCTCTTGTATTTATTTATTTATTTAAAAAAATTTTTAATGTTTTATTTATTTCCCAGAGAGAGAGACAACATGAGCAGGGGAGGGGCAGAGAGAGAGGGAGACACAGAATCTGAAACAGGCTCCAGGCCCTGAGCTGTCAGCACAGAGCCCGACGCGGGGCTCGAACCCACGAACCGCGAGATCATGACCTGAGCCGAAGTTGGACGCTCAACCGACTGAGCCCCCCAGGCGCCCCGAGTAATTAAATTCTTCATGGAAACCTTCCGGGCTCAGATAGCCTTACTGACTATTGTACCAAAGTTTAAGGAAAATGAAATAATCGATGAAAAGCAAAGAAGGCAGAAGGGAGCACCTGCGCCCACGGACCGCGGGAGGAAGTAGCAGGAGCCGGGGTCTGGGAGGCCAGCTGCCGGGCCACCATCTGCCCTTGAGACCGTCCCCCCACCCAGTTCCTTGGAAAAGTGAATGGGGGGGGGGGTCTTTTACGTAAAAGACCAGAGTTAGGAGGGCCCTGATTAAGGTGCAACCTCGGGGATCCCAGGCCTCTACAGCCCCAGGGCCCCGCCCTCGGAGCCGGGGCAGAGCGAGGCCGCCATACAGGCGGGCAGCCCCCGGGCCCAGGGCACGCGGATGTGGCCGTCCCCGGTGCCCCCACCCGGGGCTCAGGAAGTCCCGGGAGCCCTCCAAGGCTGGCACCCCAGGGGGGGTAGTGGACACACGCTGGGAACCAGACTCTGAGGCCCGGGGGCCACAATCTCGGAGCCTAACAGCCTGCCGCCCCCACCGCCCTTCCCTTCCACCCTCTGTTTTGTTTTCCTCCTCGCTCTTCTTGCTGCCGGAAATTATTTTCTCTGCTGACTGGGCTACGGGCTAACGTCTGACTCCCTCCCGGCAGCACGCGGGCCACGGTCGCAGGGACAGGCGTCTCCTCGCGCTGGGCCGGCCCACAGTTACCCAAGACACCGAATGAATGAATCAATCGATCAGCCGGTGGGTCCGAGCCCGTCGGCTCCGCCCGCTCGTCGGGGGTCGGGTCCTCCCTGCGCCCGGGCCCCACGCCGCGTGGGGCAGAGAGAGAGGGCTGAGGGCGAGGCCGGAGCTCATCGCTCCCGTCCCCCGAAGCAGGGCAGGGCAGGGTGTGCTGGGCCTGCCGCCCCGGCCGCCTCACCCCTGCACAGGCCCTTCCGGCCGCGAGGCCGGCCCCCTGCCCACACCTGGGGGCGAGGGCCTGGATCTCTCTGGGCCTTAGCTGCCTGGCCCGAAGCGGGTTCCCAGGCTCCCCCGGCCAGGCCCCGTGGGCCCCGTCCCCGGCTCACCCAGGAGCAGCAGCTTCAGCTCGCCGCGGTCCCTCTTCTTCTGCTCCAGGAGGAGCTTGTTGATCTCCTGGTCGATCCGGGCCGCCGCCTTCTCCTCCTCCGTCAGGCACCAGGGGCAGCAGCCCCAGGCCAGCGCGCGGGCCANGAGGGCGGGGTGCCGGGAGGAAGGGCCCGACCGCAGTTTGCAGTCTGCGTCCCCGCAGCGCCCCACTGGGCCCTCCTTCCTCATTCTGGAGAAGGGGTGGATGCCACCCTCCCTGGACCTCTGATGCCGCCTCCAGGCTGGCCCCAGGCGCACCCCTTCTCCTCTCCCCTGAGCCATTTAGGAGGTCATCACAATGCCAATAACCATCTTTTTCAAACCCTGATGAAAGCCAGGGGGCTCCATCAGGCACACGGTGCCGACTTCCTGTCATCCCCAATGTGCAGATGTGAAAACTGAGGCACAGAGCCAGGAAGTGACTTGCCCGGACGCCAGGCAGAAGGACAAGACAGGGCCCCAGGCTCTCACCGCTGACCAGGCAGCTCCGGGCAGGGGCCGCCTTCTTCCTGCAGGCGAGGGCTGAGTGGCAGCTGTGCGCCGGGGCCAGTGCCGGGCACAGCAGGGCACGAA
>NW_027527386.1:2859209-2867067 GCF_008692635.1 Crocuta crocuta
GGACAGCTCCGGCCTCTAAGCCCCACATGCTAATCAGACACAGACAAGGAAATACATTTCTAAAGAATATTCGCGCCTGTTGGGCGGTGATTCGTTCTGAGCAGGGGTAGGGCACGTTGGGGTTTTAAATAGGGGTCAGGGAAGGTCACCAGGAGGAGGAGTTGGACACGCAGCCTGGGCCCCGGAGGGCTGAACAGTTCAGGGACTGTCCCGACCGGGCCCTGGGGCCACCTGGCCCTACTCCTGGGGCCCCTGGGACCCTAGACCCTGGGACCCTAGAGGACGGAGACACATGGCCGCTTTCCAGATGGACACTCACAGCCAGAGGGGAGGTCCCGAGTTTGTCTCCCATCCAGCAGATCTTTGCCCCGCTTGAGGGTAGAAACCTTGCTTTGTGAGGTTCTAGAAGGCTCTAGAAAGTTCTGGAAACGCCCTCCCCCTGGAGATCCACATAATTGGAGACACTTCTCAGAGGGTACTTACTAGCAAGGCTCAGAGAGGGCGAGTGATGTGCCTGGGGTCACACAGCAGCAACCAGCAGACCCACACAACATACACCGACGCCCCCACTGGGAAGACCGTGTGGTTTTCTTTGCCGTTGATTCATAACGAACGACAGATGGGAAGTTGGATAGGGGCCCCCATTGGGTCACTGGGGCTGGTAGCCTCTGTCCTGCTCACCCCCTCCCCCGCCTCCCACCCACACCCGGATGGCTGTGAGGAGAGGTGCTCTCCAAGGCCCGAGGCCTGAGTGACTTCCACTCTCCGGGCAGATGAAAAGCAGAAATAGGCCTGAGCCACGCAGAGCAAGGGAACAGCGGACAGAAGTGACCAGCTTGGCAAAAACTGGGAGGCCAGGCTGAGTCACGGCCCAGGGCGCGGACGTGAGCACCAGGCCCAGGCCCCCGAGGGACAGCGGCCCCCAGCTCGCCACGGCGGCGGGACCCAGGCAGCATGGGGCCGTAGTGTCGCGGCTCCCGCGCTCTGGCTTCGGAGAAGCGGTCAGGCCCCTCAACACCCCCCCAGCACCCCGGCCTCCCCGTGCCTTTCTCCAGCTTCAAAATAAATCTCCCTTTCAGTTCCCTTAACCCGAGAGCAGCCCCCACCCCCGCCCCCAGCCCGTGCCAGGCGCCATCAGGACCCGTCACGTTTCATTTCATTCGGGAATAGCAGGGCGAGCTTATGCATATATATTTCACACACACACACACACACGCACACGCGCACACACACAGCACGAAAATATGACCTAATAAATTCTTGTGAGATCTGCACCTACTTGATCCGCACGCGGGTGAAGACTGACCACCTCGCCAGCCCCAGGAGGTGCCCGATGGTCCCCCACCCCCCCGCTCTGACTCCTCGCTGTTTCTGTGTTTGGGGAGTGCTTTTTGGTAATGAGGTTTATCTTGTTTTTCTTCCTCCCTCTCTCTTTCAATCTCTCTCTTTCTTTCCAAGAGAGAAAGGGCACAAGTGAGCAAGAGGCAGAGAGAGGGAGAGAGAGAGAATTCCACGCAGACTCGGCACTGCCAATGCAGAGCCCAAAGCTGGGCTCAAACTCACCCGACGTGGGGCTCAAACTCATGAACAGTGAGATCATGACCTGAGCCAAAGTCGGACGCTCAACTGAACTGAGCCCCCGAGCGCCCCTGGCTTTATCTTGCTTTTCATTCCTGAAATGTACGTGACGGCGGCGTCCCTTTCGTTGGCGGGCGGCTGGGGCGTGTGGACGACAGCACAGAACCGTGTAAGTTATCACCCGACGGAATGTAGGAATGTGCTTCACTCCGTGGTGGTCGGACCCTCGCCTCCTCCCCAGCCCCCCCGGAAACCGTTGATCTTTGTTGCTGTGATTTCTGAAATCCTTCTCCCGAGGTCACACAGAAGGAATCCTGTATTACGTGGCTTTTCAGACTGGCTCCTCTCACCGAGCATTTGAGACCCAGCTGTAAGCTGGGGGTGCACGGGGGGCCGTTCCTTCCGGCTGCTGAGCGGTTGTGGGGCCCCCACAGCGGTGCTCATCCGCAGGACACATCAGGGCTGATTCTAGGGCGCGGCGATCACCAGCCGCGCTGCCACCCACACGCGTGTTCAGGGCTCGTGCAAACATCCGTGTTCATTTCTCTGGGTCAGATCCCTAGGAGGGCCAGGGTAGCTGTTTAACTTTGCGAGAAACTGCGATCAGTTTCCCAAGTGACAGCACCAGTGTGCGTCCCCCCCGCACCCCAGCGATGAATGAGAGGTCCAATTGCTCTGTACCCACGCCAGCACTGCGTATTGTCAGTATTTTTAATTTTAGCCATTTTAAGGCGTGTGCGTCTCATTACGGATCTCGTCTGTGTCTCCCTGATGGACCGGCGGCCTTGAACACTCGTGTGCACGCATGCGACATCCGTGTGTGCTCCTTGGTGAAGCGGCTGGCCTTTTAGTGCCTCGTTTTCCTATCGCCATGTTTAGAAAATTCGCTGTGCGGGCTGGACGCGAGTCCTTTATGGGCATGAAGCTGGCAGATGTTTTCTCCCAGCCGCAGGTTGGCTTTCCATCCCCTTAACTGTCTTTCCTGGAGCAAAGGTTCTAAATTTCGATGATGGTTCAATGTACCAATTTTTTTAACTTCATGGTCTAGGTCTTTGGCATTTTAGCTGAGGTGTTTCATCTGAGAATCGTTGGGCAAACCTGATCTTTTCTTCTGGGGGTTTCATTGGTTTACATGTAACATTTAGAGCTATGACCCACGTGGAGTTCATTCCTGTATGAAAGTGGAGGTTCTGGGGCCCCGGGTGGCTCAGTCGGTTAAGCGTCCGACTTCGGCTCAGGTCATGATCTCACGGTTCGTGGGTTCGAGCCCCGCGTTGGGCTCTGTGCTGACTGCGAAGCCTGCGTGGGATTCTCTGTCTCCCCCCCTTCTCTCTCTCTCTCTCGCAAAAACAAATAAACAGTTAAAAAAAATAGTTAAGCATAAAATACTGCTAAGAAAAACAAAAGAACGGATGAATAGACTGGGTTATTCGCCCGAAGGAACACTGCGGCGGCCGCGAGGACTAACGACCACAGGGACACGCAGCATTCTGTGTCACACAGAGTGAGCCGAGTGCTAGACAGAAACGGCTCACCACAGTTCGTCTTGTGCAACCCTACTCACATAAAGTTCAAAAATGGAGAAAAGAAAACACGAATTTTAGGGTAGCTTAATTCAGCTGTACATTTGTAAAGAAAAGCAAGGAAGTGGAATTCAAAAAAATTAATTAAAAAAAACTAACTTGAACTTAAATAACAAATTTTTATTTATTTTAATGTTTATTTTTGAGAGAGAGAGCACAAGTGGGGGAGGGGCAGAGAGAGAGGGAGACACAGAATCCAGAGCCGGCTCCAGGCTCTGAGCTGTCAGCACAGAGCCTGACACAGATCTTGAACCCACAAGCTAGGAGATCAGGACCTGAGCTGAAGTCAGACGCTTAACCGACTGAGCCACCCAGGCGCCCCTTAAATAAACAAATCTTTAAAAACTAACTTGAACTTAAATAAATTTTAAAAACTAACTTGAATTTAACAAACTATAGAAATGATCCCTGAAAGTATAGTCTTAAAACTAACTTGAATTTAAAGACATAAAGTTAAAAAAACGAACTTGAATTTAAATAAATAAATTCAGGAACTCCTGGGTGGCTCAATCGGTTGGGCGTCCAACTTCAGCTCAGGTCATGATTTCGCAGCTCTGAGTTTGAGCCCCGCATTGGTTTCTGTGCTGACGGCTCGGAGCCTGGAGCTGCCTCAGATCCTGTGTCTCCCTCTCTCCCTCCCCCTCCCCCACTGGTGCTCTGTCTCTCTCTCAAAAACAAATACACATTAAAACATTGTTTTAAATAAATTAAAAAAGAAAAAAACTTGAATTTAAATAAATTTTAAATACTAACTTAAGGAGCGCCTGGGTGGCTCAGTCCATTAAGCGGCCAACTTCAGCTCAGGTCATGATCTCATGGTTTGTNTTTTAAAAAATGTAGGGGTGCCTGGGTGGCTCAATTAGTTAAGCATCGACTTCAGTTCAGGTCATAATCTTGCAGTTCGTGAGTTCGACCCTCATGTCGGGCTCTGTGCTGACAGCCAGAGCCCGGAGCCTGCTTCAGATCCTCTGGCCCCCTCTCTCTGTCCCTTCCCTGCTCACTCACTCTCTGTCAAAAATAAACAAACAGTAAAAATTAAAGTGTTGCTTTCTTAAAAAAATAAATACAATTTTAGAACCTAACTTGAATGTAACTACGTAAATTTTTAAAACCTAGCTTAAATTTAAATACATTAAAAAAAAGAACAGCAAGGAGGCAAGGAAGGACATTACATAAGCGAATCAATTCACAGAGGACACGGCGATCTCAGCATGTATGCGTGAGACACAGAAAAGCAAGATATGAAAGGCGGGAAAGGAGAAATCCACAGATCCACAAATCCGCTTCAAAACGTGGACACCCCTCTGGAAACACCACCATCAACCGCAGAGTCACATCAATATGGTGATGGGACTTTTGGTAAAAACAATGACAATTCAGCTGAGAGATGACAGTCTTTTGACTGACTGACTGATTGAGAGAGAGAGAGAGAGATCACGAGCGGGAAAGGGGCAGAAAGGAAGCAATGACGCTGGAATCATGACCTGAGCAGAGATCAAGAGTCAGGCATTCAACGGACTGAGCCACCCAGGCACCCAATGCTCACCTATTTTAAGCAGACAGAATTTTGCATTCATTTCAGATGTACAGCACGATGGTCCGACATTTGCGCCCATCGTGAAACCATCACACGATGGGTCTAGTTAACACCTGCAGTCGCAGGTGGCGACATTTTGTTCTCCCGGGATGGAGGCTTCTAAGATCTACTCTGAGCCACGTTCAGATGTGCGGTGCAGGGTCACTGACCACGGTCCCCAGGCTGCGCCGGCCACCCTGGTACCGCTGACGGGCCCCCGGTTAAATTTCAGCCTGGGGCTGCAGTGACATCCGGCACACGCCGCCTGGTGACCATCGGAATGACTTTCTGCAGAGAGACACCTGAGTGGGGAACTGCCTGCTAGAAGGGGTTTCCCAGGACTAGCTTTGGCCAAAGCACATGAGCCACTTACACCCCTCCCGACCCCCCCCTGCTGCCCCTGTGAGCTCTCGCAAGGCTGTGTCCGTTCCATCCCCCCCGCCCCGGCCACACCCAAGGTCCTGCCCGCCCCCAGCAAAGGCCCGAAGTCAATGCTGGGATAACAAAGCTTTTAACTGGTCACTTCTTTGGATAAGATGAGAAAGTCTCCACTGCAGGTTTTCTATCCAGGAGAACGGCCAGCACTGTTCAGGTACTTGCATACCTGTGTTCACAGCGGCATCACTCACGGCCCCAGGTTTCCATCGACCGGTCAGCGGGGCCGCCTTCGTGGGCGTAGGCACCCGGCTCTGCGGGTTTCCCGTCTTGAAATTCTCCTTAAAAAGTCTTTTTACACAAAGGCCCTGCCTGTGGTTTCATTTAGCTCCTGCCCGCGCCTCGCTGGACCGGCCGCGGCTGCTGCCCCTGTGTGGCAAGGGCTTGCCTACCGTCAGGGCAAGGGACCGGCCACTTCGTGCCTTGGTTTCCCCGTCGGAGCGGGAAATGCGCGTTGGAGCCCGCGGGTGTGCGCGAAGGCCAGCGAGCTTGGGAGCGGCCCCTGCTGGACGCGGCGGGCATGACGCCCAGGGGCGCCGGCTGCGTCGCGGGGCCTTCTCCTCCCCGCCGCCCACCTCCTGGATCCTGCGCCCTGTTCTGCCCCCACCTGGGGCAGCCCCCGCCACGCCCGCCCGCGGGGACCCCAGAGCAGTGCCCTCCGCCGTGGATCCCCGGCTCCGGCCTTCTTCCTCCCAAGCCCGTCCTCCCCACGGCGGCCACCAGAGGGCGCCCGTGAGCAGCCGACTCAGGTCTGGCCCCCCCCAAGGCCCGCCCCCCTCCTGGACTNTCCCCGAGGCTCTCAAGGCCCTCCACGACCCGCCCTCGCCCCTCCCTGCCCTCCCCTCCTCCCTCTCTCGCCTCGTCCCCTCTGTTCCAGCCACACAGGCCTTCTCACTGTTCCCCCAACATGTGAGCCCAGTGCTGCTGCCCCAGGACGTTTGCATGGGCTGTGCCCTGTGCCTGTAGTTTCCTTCTCGCGTGTATGGTCGTTCCCCATCCTGCTCCCCGGCTCTATTTTTCTTCACAGATTAAGTCCTGGTGAGAAGTGCTGCCTCCTATGCTGTATCCGCGGTGGCTGGGACCTGGCAGAGGAGACTTCCAAGCCTGTGCCTGATGAACAAGTCCGTGGAACGGGAGGCCATGCGGAGACTGAGAGCCTTGGACACGGCCGGTGGGAGTGTGAAATGGGCGCGCCGCTGCGGAAACGGGTTGGTGGTTCTTCAGAAAGTTAACACCGTGCTCCTGTGGTTCCCCGTGTGGCCGTGTAATCAAGCCGGAAAGCACACCCAGGTTCACTGCAGCGTGATTACCAATCGCCAAGGAGTGGAAATAGCCCGAGTGCCCACCGACGGACAGTAGAGCAGAAAGTGGCCCGTTTGTAAAATGATCACCCAGCCCCAGGAAGGAAGGACGTCCCGCCACCTGCCACCGCGTGGACGGACCCGGAGGACACCGTGCGCAGTGACAGAAGCCAGACACAGGACGCGTCCTGCGTGACCCCACCCATGGGGGCCCTAGAGCAGTCCCGTCCACGGAGACAGGGAGTAGATATGTGGGGGTGGGGCAGAGGGTGGGGAGCCGGTGCTTCTTGGCAACAGGGTCTCAGTTTGGGGAGATGGAAAGTTCTGGAGACAGATGGAGGGGTGGGTGCACGACAGTGTGACCGTGCTTGATACCTCTGAGCTGAGCAAGTAGAAAGGGCTAAACAGTACATTTCTTTCAAGAAGGCTTTATGCCCAGCGCAGAGCCCGGTGCTGGGCTTGAACTCATGACCCTGAGATCCAGACCGAGCGGAGATCAAGAGTCAGGCGCTTAACTGACTGAGCCCCTCAGGCGCCCCGTAAATGGTACATTTATGTGCACTTACCATTTTTTAGAAAGGAAAAACGTTAAGACTATACTTCAGGGATCATTTCTATAGTTTGTTGCTAGAAAGGAAAACCATCGGAGGGGAGGCTGCGGAGACCCACCTACTACAGGTGGGGGAGGGGACGTGCTCCCCAGGTCCACACCCGCAGCAAGCGGCAAGCCTGGCCCAGAACCTGGCTCCTCAGTCCCCTGCCCCCAGGTAGGAGGCGCTGCCCTCACAGGAGGCTCTAGCCCGGCAGCACAGGCCAATGAACTTGAAGTCAGGGTCTAGTAAGAGGCCCTCAGAGCAGGGGCCCCGGTCGCTGCCCGGGGCAGGGGCACGTATCCTGCGGCAGCTGTGGCCACGCGTCCCATGAGCTTGGACACCGGGCTGAAGGTGCTGGGGTCTCAGCCGGAGGCACTAGAGGCCCTCGGCACCCCTGCACTGCCCGCCACCCACCACGGCTGGCAACAGGAAATAAGCCAGAGCGGGCCACAGCATTTAGGAACAGAATTTATTCCAATTTAAAACAGAATTCATTTCAGGAGAAAGATATGAAAAGTCAATTTCCATCAGGTATCTCTGGATTAAGGGGTCAGGGCCCCGACACGTCGAGCAAAGCCTGCCGTCCAGCCCGCCTCAGCTTGGCAGCCTTGGCCCCAGGACGTTGGCACTGAGCTAATGTGCCCATCCCCCAGCGCGCACAATACATGCATTTCAAATGACAAAAGGTTTAAAAACAGTATTTTTATATAATATTCTTCTTTAAAATAGGTTAAGGTTTAAATCGTCTGAAATCAGGACTGTGTAATATACAAGTACAACCAGAGAGACCCC
>NW_027527386.1:2867076-2867803 GCF_008692635.1 Crocuta crocuta
AGAACTGGTCTCGCACCCTCTGCGAATCCCCGGGGTTCCGGAAACGCCCGGCTCTGGGGCGCTTGGCACACTGCTCCCTCTGGGAGAAATGAATACTTTGGGTGCCCCAGGCCCACACGCTCAGGTCACCCTGGGAGCCCAGTCCAGTTCCCTGGTGATCCGGGCCCCGAAGAGGCACCAAGACACGGAGGTGCGCACCCAGCGAGGACCCCGCGTCCCCAGGCAGGCCCGCTGCCGGCCCACGGCACACACCTCGCGCAGACACATGGCACAGGGTCCTTTCGGCAGAGACACCGAGGGACAACTGGCACAGAAAGTGGGGGGGGTTCCCTGGCCCCCCTTGGCCGGTTCTGCCCCCAGAGGGCCGATCGCGGGGAGTGTGGCCACCCCGCCCTCGAGGGGCTCCCGCGGGCGCCACGAGACCCGTCCTTTCTCCTCCAGACACGGGCAGGCCGGCCTGGTGCGTCTGAGCGCGGAGGCAGCAGCCCGGGCACACAGCTCCGGCGCGGGGCCGATGGCTGCGTGGTCTCTACCGTGTTCCATCACGGGCCCTAACGCGCCCGCGACCACACGTCCTGGGCGGGGCCAAGGCATCACCGGCGGTTCATCCCTGTTACGTTGTGCAAATCAAAACCACCAACCCACAGAAAAACACTGTAGTGCTCAGTCCACATCAGATGAAACAGCCCCTCATCCCCCCCACCCCCCAAGCAGCCCCCTGCTCGCT
>NW_027527386.1:2867912-2869907 GCF_008692635.1 Crocuta crocuta
AGAAGGGGGCCCGGACAAGGCGGGCCCGGCTCTGGCTCAGTGCGTGGCCGTGGCCGTGGCCAGGCCTGGAAACCACCCCGGGCCGAGGCACCAGCTGCCAGCCTCCACGTGGCCCGGCCCCCGGCCCTCGATGGCTCTGGGCAAAGTGCTCGTTCTGCGTGCTCGCTTCCCCGGGCAGGGCTCGGGGCAGACGCGGGGGGAGGTTGGGCCACTACCGCTGGAGGTGACTCCCCCCTCCCTTCCTCCCGGGGACAGACCTGAGAAGATTCTGGAAAAAGTCCCCACCCCACCCTCACTGTTTCCAAACTGCTTTCAAGACAGAAATCAAAAGTGACTCTCAACCCAGGGGGGCCTCCTCCGGGCCACCTGGACGCAGTGGGGTGCCCCTGGCCAGGGCCAGAGGACGACCCTCCGGGGGTGTCTGGACGGCAGCCTGCAGGGCCCCAGGAGGGCCCCCAGAGGTCGTGGAGGGGTGGGGGGCTGAGAGCCGGGCCAGGCCGTCTCCTGGACCAAAGGGCAGGCACACCGCATTTTCCTTCCTCCCCAAAAAAAAAAAAAAAAAAAAAGGTTAGGCACTTCCCAGGGCGGGCAGCGGGGGGCGCCACCCACCCCCACTTCTTGGAGTCCAGGGTGTCAATAACTTAGGAAGAGAAAGAGAGAGAAGTCACAGTCCCCAGGCCCCGCTGCTGCGCCTGTGAGGGAAGGGAGCAAGGGACTAGGGGAGGGCAAGCCCCNGAGAGCGAGCCCCGAGTCAAGGCCAGGAAAAAGCGGCCTTGCCGCGGACACAGGGGAGAAGGTGCACGGGGTGTAAGAAAGAAAGACGTACGTCCCCTGATAACTGTGAAATAAAAACCATTTGTTAAAAATATGAAAACGAAATCAACCGGTCTGCGGGCGGAGCCGGGGCAGCCGGCCGGGCACGCGCCCCCAGGACGGGCCCGCCTGGGGCCCCCCCCCGTCGGGCGGCCGGGCGTCACACCAGGTTGTACTCCTTCAGGTTGAGCTGCAGGATGGTGTCCTTGACGGCCGCGAACACGAAGCGGATGTTCTCCGTGTCGGTGGCGCACGTGAAGTGCGAGTAGATGATCTTGTCGCTGTCGGGGTTCAGGTCCACGAACATCTTGAGGATGAACTCCCGGGCGGCCTGGGCGTCCCGCTGTGGNCCTGCCGCGGACCACGCCACCCCCCCCACTGGGCGTATACAGAGGCACCGCCTCCTCCCTGTTCCTACGAGGGCCTGGGGTGGACGCCCTAGGACCCGAGCTGCCACCGCCGCCTGCCGGCCTCCACGCGGGTCACCCCTCCGCTTCGCAGTCGGCTGCTGCCCACGACAGACACCCCACCATCTCCGAACTGCACCCACCGTCCCCGACACACCCCCATCCAGAGGCACATGCCCGCACGCACACACACACAGCCCTACACGCCCTTGCACACGTGTGCACACTTGCACAGCTGCCATCCCGGCTGTCGGCCCACAGCCACGCGACAGTACTCCACCAGCCTGGACAAAGCCACTGGGGAGGGGGTGGCCAGGCCCCGTGTCCTGTGTCATCTCCCTGTCCTGCGGCACACAGCAGGGGTGCCGAAAGGGGGAGGTGGGGGCGGTCTGCGCTCCGTGCTGCCTGCCGTCTGCTGGGCCCCGGGCGCTCTCCGGGTCCCCCCTTCGCTCCCAGCGCCTCGCTCCCCCACTGGGGCTGTGCTGGGTGCTGGGTGGGCGCCTGGGAGCTCGCCCACGCCGTCCCCACATGGCAGACACGGAGGCCCGGGGCGGGCAGAGGGGTGCGGGCGCAGGGGCGCAGGCGGCAGAGGGTCGGGGCACGGGGAGCGGCTCACCGTCGAACTCGGGAAAGTAGTCCACCAGGTGCGAGTGCAGGATCTTATCCTCCAGCAGGTCCTTCTTGTTGAGGAACAGGATGACCGAGGAGTTCTGGAACCAGGGGTACGTGATGATGGTCCGGAACAGGGCTTTGCTTTCCTCCATGCGGTTCTGTG
>NW_027527386.1:2870195-2870769 GCF_008692635.1 Crocuta crocuta
CCACCTCGTTGTCCGACTCCACCAGCACTTGGTCGTATTCGCTCAGGGCTACGAGGAACATGATGGACGTCACGTTCTCGAAGCAGTGGATCCACTTCCTCCGCTCTGACCGCTGGCCCCCCACGTCCACCATCCTGCGGAAGACAGGCGCCCGGCGGGGCTCAGCGCGGCGTCTGCAGCCATCGCCAGGCTGTGAGGGCCCCGCATCCGCCAGGGCTGGCAGGCCCTCGGGAGCTCGGGGGCTGCTAGAGCCCGANGGACGGGGGAGCCCGGGGGGCCCAGGTGCTCTGGGGGCGCCGACCCGCGGACCCGATGTCGCACCTCTGGAGACCCATCGCCTGGTCTGGGGAGCGTGCACAGGTGCCCATCACAGCACCGTCTGTGAAACACGCGCAACGGCCTCGACCTCCGCCACAAGGGATAAACCGAGGACACCTGGCGACGGACGTGCCTCGGCATCACAAGGCGGCGGCTCAGAGACAGACCTGCCGCGCCCAGGCCACGGTCCCCTGTCCAGCAGGACGAGCACGTGGAAAGTAACAGTAGTAACAGGCTCACAGCAGAAGCCAGCAGC
>NW_027527386.1:2870846-2871517 GCF_008692635.1 Crocuta crocuta
GGGGGGGGGGGGGGGACCCCAGGGACGCCCCCTCACGCAGGCCTGGCCGCAGGATGTGCCGCTGGCTACCCGGAGTTCCCTGTTTTCTATAATGAACAAGGACGCTGTGTTCTAAAAGACCACAGCCGGCCCTGAGAAGGCAGGGGTCCCTGCGAAGGCTGGGGTCCCCGCGAAGGCCAGGGCTCTGTCCTGGCCGGGGCTGCCGCGGGGACTGCAGGGAGGGGCCGGCACTCGGGGTGTCCCAGGCCTGGCGACAGGGCAGGGCTGCCTGGGAAGCGTGCACCCGGGAGACTCCAGAGAGCACAGGTGGATGGCGGATGGGCCAGGGTAACGCTGAACAGGTGGGTCGGTGGTGACAGAAGGGTGGGGACTGGCCGAGGGCCCTGTGAGGGCCAGTCCGGGGAGGGCCGTCAGAGCCGACAGCACCTGGGGCCACAGCCTTACCGGGACGTGAGACCTGCCCCGTATGGAGCCAGGTCTCCTGTCTGGGACCAGCCCCATCTTCTCACACGGGGGCAGTCGGGCCATTACTCTGTGCTGTCCCAGCTCCGCTCAGGGGCCAGACCACAGGCTCAGCGCCAGGCCCGTGGCCTCCCCAGGAGCGCAGGGCCGTGGGGGCGGGGCTGGCGAAAGGGGCGGGGCTGTGGGGCGGGGCTAAGGGGGGTGGGGTG
>NW_027527386.1:2871621-2914598 GCF_008692635.1 Crocuta crocuta
CGAGTAGTCCCTGAAATGGGGGCTCGGGGGAACCCTCATCAAGCCGCAGCCTGTGCTCTGGAGACCTAAGCTCTGAATGTGAGGTCACGGCCCCGTCCAGGTTCTAACTGAAATAAAACTGTCACCAGGAAAACGGGCGGTCAGACACGTGCCCACGGGTGGAGGCCCATAGCTTCTGAAGGTTCCGGGGACCTGGGAGGGCTTCCGACAGAGGCCCAGCAGGTAAGAGAGGGTGTGGACGGCAGGCAGGGGTGAAGGCCAAGAGTCAGAGCTAGCGCTTCGAGGCCACAGGGCAGGGCACGACGGCTGGGGACGACGCCACAGCTGACTGCCTCTTTGGGCCCCCAAGGGGGGGAGGGGAGGGGGCTCCTTCCCTGCTGCGTACAACACCCCACCCCACCCCATGCCTCGAGGCGCTGGGCTGAATGTCCTCCAAACCCAGCACACCCAGAACCAGGCAGGGACCCGCCGTGGGAGCAGCGCCACTGCCGAGGTCACCAGTGAGGAGACTGCGCCCAAGCAGGATGGCCCTACCTACTCTAGTCACCGCTGTCTTTACAGGAAGAGGGACAGCTGGCCGCAGACACCCAGGGAAAGGCTGCATGAGCACGGAGGAGGAAACGGGGCGGCGCGCCTGCAAGCCGGGGGGGGTGCCAACGATGGCCGGTGACCCCCCCCAGGAGCCGGGAGCCACGTGGAACAGACCCTCACGGCCTCGGAAGGAAGCAGCCCCACCCGCCGGGACCAGCTCTGCCTCCAGAGCCAGGTGCTCCTGCTGCAGCCGCCCAGCAGACGCACACTGGCCCTCGTCCTTGCCGCTTAGCGACTCTCCACCAGCCGTGACCTGCCTGCGAGGCGGGCCCAGGTCCTCAAGGACGGCACCAAGTCCACTCTGGCCGCACACGCTGCCGCGCGGGACTGGGCCCCAGTGGAGAACCACTGCCCCCAACTTCCGCCATGCGCCACGGTGGGCCCGAGAGCCAGAGCTCAGGCCCCGCCTGTCACCCAGCTCCGCGCGGGTCCCCGGAGCCGTCAGGAAGCCCCCACCGCCCCACAACACATCCAGGCCTGGCGGGAAGTCCAGATCACCCTCCCTTGTCTGCGGCCCCATCACAGAGGGGACTCCCCTCCAGCCGTCTCTGGCCGGCTCGGCCACCACCTGCACCACTACTGGGACATGGCTCACTCGCTGGGCAACTTGGTGACAGTCATTTATAAGCCTTATCTCACATCTGGGTCAGAAGCCCCCTGAGAACAAAGGGCGGGACCTGGTGAATCCCGCTGTCCCCACAGCAGGAGCGTGGGCCCGCCCTGCAGGTCACAGAGCCCCAGGCAGCCCGGCCGCCACCCCCGGAGAACCGGGGTGCAGGTACCTGAAGATGATGTTCTCCAGGTCGAAAGGGTACTCGATGATGCCGGTGGTGGGCACTCGGACCCGCAGCACGTCCTGCTGGGTGGGCAGGTAGCCCGAGGTGGCAATGCGGTCCACGTCAGCCAGGTAGCTGCAACACGGCAGGGGCCAGGCTGTAGCGTGCGAGGGGTGGGGGGCGGCCCAGCCACCACGGGCGCCCCAGCAGCCCTCACTAGCGGGGGTGTGGCAGCCCCGCCCTGGGCCTCATGGGACGGGGGAGCCGCAGGACCTGAGCCAGCTCTGAGGGGCTCTCTCCCCAGGCCACACGAGGACAGAGAACTTTCCAAAACCAACCTTCTCGTTCTAGCACAGTGACAGGTTCCCAGACAGCCAGCCGCCACGGACGCCTGGGCACAGCCAGGCTGCCTGCAGTGACCACCTCTCGCCAGCGTGGCCCACGGGTCACAAGCAGCAAGCTGGCGTTCGCTCGGCACCCCCCGTGCAGCCCCGGCTGGGACCCGAGGGGCAGCGCCCTACTCACTACTTGGCGGAGTCCGAGAGCTGATACTCGCGCCTCCGGTCGTAGCACTCCTGGATGCCAGGGTCGTCCCACAGGGTCTTGATGGCGTGGACATACCGGTGCTCAAACGTCGTCACCTTCTCCACATCGACCTCGCGGATCAGGAGCGCGTTGGCCTGCGGGCAGGGAGGGCGAGGGCTGGTGAGCGGCCTGCCCCCGCGGGGCGCCCGACCCAGGCGGGCCCGGCACCCAGTTAAGCACGAACAGGCGTCGGGCAGGGGCAAGGGCTGGTGGCAGTGGCCGTGCCCCGGCGCGCGGTCGCCAGAGAAGAGCCTGGGGCTGCAGAGTGGCCCCGGGTCAGATCCCTGCTCCGCAGGGCAGCGGGAGGGACCAGAAGACACCGCGGACGCGCCCGCAAACTCCACCGAAGGGACCGAGGACCAAAGGGACAACGGAAGGGGCGCCGCCACGCGGCTGCGTCACAGGCGAGGGAACAGTCAGGCAGCTGCTCTTTGGTCTGCGCCCCCTTCTGGGCACACAGCGGGCTGGGGGGGCCGTGTGGGCCGGGGAACCAGTGGGGGGGGGGCAGGGTAGGACCAGAGGCTGAGCTGATCACCGCGGCAACTGGTTTCATCACTTACAACTATGACGGGCCGCAACGCAGCCTGACCCGCAGGACGCGGGGAGCCGCTCCCGGGGAACCAGGCCCTGAGGATGCCCCCCACACGCGTGTGCACACACGCACAGACACGCACACAGTGAGGCAGGTGGTTCAGGAGACCCCACTCCTCCAGCCCAGTCCACGTGCCTGTCCTCAGGGAGGTCGGGCCGACACGCCCGGCTCTCAGCTGAGGCACCGGGGAGGGCACGCCTGAGCAGCGCTCACAATGGGCAACAGGGAGCCGAAAGCCAGCAGGCTCCTCCTGGACCTGCCCCTGCACGTGATGCTCCCCGGTCCCCTGCCGGGGCGCCAGCCGTCACCTGCCTCTTGGTTGGGGCCTGGAGAAGCAGACACTGGCCCCAGAAAATGCACTGGCTGTGCGTGGAGATCGGGGCCGGCGGCCTGCTTTCTAGAAGCCCAGAGGAGTACTGGCCCGGCCACTGTGGCGAGAGCCATCGAGGGGACTCCGTGTAAATGAGCAGGCGGGACGAGTACCAATAAAACTGTCTCTGGAAACAGGCCGTAGCTGGCGGCCCCCGCTCCAGATGCCGATGGACACCTACGGCCCAAAGCTACACGGACGGGACATACGGTGTGGACGCTGGAGGGGCTTCGGCTGTGCAGATCACACAAACCCAGACCCGGGAGACAAGACGCTCCAGCAGGCCCTGTGCGCCTGGCTCACAGCCAGGATGGCAGGGACCCCCCCAAACCCTGATCATCTGTGAACTGGGGTAAAGGGAGGAAGGCACCCATCGGAAATACATCAGCAACCCGGGTGAGTGACCTTCTTCAGCTTCAAAGCAAAAGAATGAATAAACCACAGAGCGGAGCGCCTCGTGTCAGCCCGGGGCAAACCCACGGGTGGGAAGGCAGATTCCAAAACCGTATCTAGAGAAGCAAAGCCGAGGGAGGCGGAGGGAGGCCACCAGCGAGAGCCCACTGAGCGGGCCGGCAGCTCCCGGGGGCAGACCCCGAGCTGCCCCGTGACCCCGATCTCCACGCCTGGGGACACGACCCCGAGAGATGCAAAGAGGCGTGCAAATGGAAACCTGAACATGAACATCACACCAACAGAATTCACAAGAGCCAAAAAGTGGAAACAATACAAGAGTCCGTTAAGTGACGAGTGGATACACCCGGCGTGTCCGATGTGCACGCACACGCACCTCAGGTACATCCACCGCGCAGGCGCACGTCCCTCAGGTGCATCCACCACACACGCGCACGTCCACAGAGGACCGTGTCCACTGCACACACACGTACTTCAGGTGCATCCACTGCACACGCGCACGTCCCTCGGCTGCGAGCGGGAGCGAGGCGCCCACACCCGCCGCCCCGCAGACAGACCCTGAACACACGACGCTCAGGGTGGGAACCCGACATGAGAGGCCACGTGGGGTGTGAGTCCACGTGCATGATACGTCCAGAACAGGCTCTTCCACGGACGGGAAGCGGCTCGTGGGGGCGGGTGAGGGGTTCAGTGGGGATGACGGCTGATGCAGACGGGCTTCTTTGTGGGGAGAAGCTGTGCTGACAGCTCAGAGCCTGGAGCCTGTTTCCGATTCTGTGCGTGTGTCTCTCTCCGCCCCTTCCCCTGATCTTGCTCTGTTTCTCTCTCTCTCTCTCAAAATAAATAAACATTAAAAAAAAAACAAAAAGGAAGAATGGGCGCCTGGGTGGCTGTCGGTTAGGCATCCAACTCTTGATTCTGCCTCAGGTCATGATCTCACAGCTCGTGGGTTCGAGCCCCATGTCGGGCTCTGTGCTGACAGCGTGGAGGCTGCTTGAGATTCTGTCCCTCTCTCTCTGCCCTTCCCGTGCTCATAGGTGCATTCACTCACCCGCTCTCTCTCTCTCTCAAAATAAATAAGCTTGAAAAAATAGAAAGGAAGGGAAGGGCCCCTGTCCCTTGGGACCACCCGGAGCACAACACAGGGTGCTGGGGGGCGCGTGCCCAGGCCAGCCCCCGCGCCTAGGTCAGGGGCGCTGACGGCTGCCACGCGCCCGCGCAGGAACACACGGACCCCGGCAAGGATGCAGGGGTAAGCCGCGCCGGACGCGCCCCAAGCCTCACCTTGTTCTGCTCGTACTTGTACAGGATCTTGAGCGTGTCCATGGCGCGGATCATGGCCTGCATGGCGGTGAAGATGTTCTGGTACACGAGCTTGGTGAAGCCCCGCTTGTCCTCCTCCGAGTAGCCCGCCCCGTGGATGATGCGCATCTGCTTGATGAACGTGCTCTTCCCGCTCTCGCCCGTGCCTGCGGGGCAGGGTGCGTGAAATCAGGCCGGAGGCCTGCCCGGCAGAGGAGCCCAAGGGCTCGGCGCTCCCAGGCGGTGTGGGACGCGCCCGCCAGTCTGGGAGGCTTGTCCCCCGTTTTACCTCCGTCGCGTCCCCAGGCAAATGACCCTGCTCCGCAATGGGAACCCGAGGCTGGGGGGCAGTGTCTGCGGCGCACTGGGCGCTGAGGTACGACTCGCGCGGCTACCACGGGTGTCGGGCCACACAACAGAGGTGACTGGCCCCGTGCGGCTGGCTGGGTGTGCTGGGCCTGACGCTCCACAGGCTGCCTGTGGGGCACAGGCCGCGTCCCTGCCACCTGCCGCTGCCCCGGATCCCTGGGGGACGAACTGCTACTCCTCCAACCAGCCCACGGGACCTTCCACGCCCACCGTGGACACTGGTGCCATGTGGCAACATCTCCGTGGACCCCCAACCACGCTCCTCTTCCAGGAGCCCTAGCAGAGCCAGCCTTCCTCTGGGGCAGGAGTCTGGCATCTGCACAGGGGCCCGGACACTAAGGACTGAATCCATCCCCACAACAGTCCCCAAAAGCACCTTCCCCGCTAGCCCTGAACTCAAAAGCCCACCCAGCGTCACGCCACCTGCTGAGCATTCCAAGCTCACCCAGAAGCCCCCCTCCTCCAAACCCGGTGCCTGCTCCCTTCTCCCCACCCGCTGCGCAGGCACACATGACATCAGCGCTCGAGTCTCCCTTCTCCGTAAACGTGAGGGGGCGCGGGGCTCACCAGCCTCTTCCCGGGCACATGCTGACCCCCACCTCAGCCTCAAAGGATCAAAAGGATCAGAAAGTCAGCTGGACAGGGGCCACGTGGCCGCCGCGCCCTCCTCCCGGTCCCACGGAGGCCACAGCAGCACACCCTGACCTCGCTGCAACACGACACAGCCCGTGGTGCCCCCACCGTGTCACGCTCGCACCCCCGGGGCAGGGGGCACCCCACACTCTGGACCGGTAACTGCAGAGGTTGTTAGCGCCCACGACCTCCACCACGCCCCCTCCCCGAGGGGGAGACCGAGGCCCTGGCGGCGAGCACGGGCTGGACTCCACGACTCACTTCCAGCCACCAGAGGACAGAGGACGGTGCGTCACTTCCGAGACAAGACCCGCACCACCCGGCACCGCTGGCCAAGGCGAGGGGAAGGGGCAGCTGCCACACCGAGAACACTCAACACTCGAGCAGCGCCGGGGGAGGGCGCCGGAGGGGCGGTGGCCGGAACCGCCTGAGCCCCACGAGGGCCCCCGAGCCGGGGCGCCCAGACCCCAGGCCCCCAGGGAGTAAGTCCGGGAGTGACGCTATCACACAGCACAGACACCTGCATCTTCTCAGAGCACAACACCTGCCATCGTTGCCTGATGGCCGTCCGCAGGCGCCCACTCACAGACCAAGGCCCCTCGGTCTGGGAGCTCAGGGTCCCCCAGGCTCGCCCACACGCTGCTCAGCCTTATTTTCACCACTGTCTGAGTCGGCCCCGCGTCTGCCCGTGCCCACGCACTGCCCGTGCTGTGGCCCCCGTGGCGCAGTCCTCCCTGCACGCAGAGCTGTGGCCGCGGCCCACGTGGGGACTCTCTCTGCAGGTGTCCGTGGCCAGGGAGCCTCGGTCCCGAGTGTCTGCACTGTCCTGCGGCCAGGAGACCCCGAGCCACTATCTGAGTGACTGACCGCACTCGGGAGACCCGAGCCCCAAACCAGACGCCTGGAGCTGGGCCTTGGCCGCGATGCCTCTGCAGTGCTTCCATCAACGGCCTGGAGTCCTTGGCGGAGTGAGTACAATGTCTCTGGGCGGGACATTAGGAAATTACCTAACCGCCACCCTCCTTCAAACACCTCCCCTCATCTGGGAAAGTGACAGGAGGCCAGTCACTGCCCCTCCGGGGGCCCCACACTGCCCCTCCCTCACCACACGCTGTGGGGAGGGGCCAGGAATGCGCCTGTGCACCTTCCTCCGGGCCGGCTCTGTCCCCCTCGGGCCAGCTCTGTCCCCCTCGGCGCTGCCAACACCAAGCAGAGTCACTCTGGGGGGCAACGCGGGCGCTGTGGGGGTCGTGCAGCACCCCAGGCCCCACTCCCTCGGATGGCAGGGGCCCCCCAGGGTGACAGCCACAGACTTGCCCGGCCGGCCCGGGGACCCCTAGGGGGCAGGACTGCCCTGAGAAGCCCAATCTCTGACAAAACAGGAGGGGGGCTGCCCCTGCTGGTCCCCGGGGAAGGTGGCTCCCAGGAAGCAGCCAAACAGGTGCCCGCGTCAAAGCTGCAGCCGCGGCGGCAGCCCCGCAGGTCGCCCGACTGCAGACGAGGCAAGTGCCACCAGAGGCCACGAGGCACGCCCTGAGTGCAGCGCACGTGGGAACTACGGACAGGGGGGCCGCGGACCCCGCAAGGGGGGACCGAGTGGGGGTCTGGAGGCGCCCCAGCGTGCAGGCGAGGACCACCTCACACCGGCTCCTTCAAAATGGAGGCAAGGGGCGTGTGGGGGGCTCAGTCGGCTAAGAGTCCAACTCTTCATTTCGGCTCAGGTCATGATCCCACAGTTCATGAATTCAACCCCTACATCAGGCTCTGCACTGATAGCAGAGTCTGCTTAGGATTCTCTCTCACTCTCTCTGCCCTTATCCTGCTTGAGTGCTCTTGCTCTCCCTCTCAAAATAAATAGACTTAAAAAAAAGCGAATTAAAAACAAAATTAAAAGAGGGGCACCTGCATGGCTCAGTCAGCTGAATGTCCGACTTCGGCTCAGGTCATGATCTCACGGTTCGTGGGTTCGAGCCCTGCATTGGGCTCTGTGCTGACCGCTCAGAGCCTGGAACCTGCTTCGGATTCTGTCTCCCACTCTCTTTGCCCCTCCCCCACTTGCACTCTGCCTCTCTCTCAAAACTAAACAAACATTTTTAAAAAATTTTTTAAGAGAAAATTTTTAAAGATTTAATTAAAATTACAGTAAAAATAAAAACGAAGGCAAAAGAGGGAAGCTGCCCTCCGTGGAGCCTCCAGAGGCTGCGTACGCACGCGGAAGGGGTCTCACACACACACGTGTGCACACTCGCACATGAATACAAGCGCACACATATGCACACGCCTCCCCCACGCATTCGGCTGTGCCAATCAGCACGACACACTGCTGTGGGCCCCGGAAGCAAGCAGGAGGTGAGGGGGCCCGGAGAGCAGCCTCACATCTGGTAAGAAGCTGGGCGAAGGGAGAACAGGGGGGTGGCTGGGACACTCCCCTAAAAGCGAGACACAAGCAGGATGTCAAGGAAGCCTGAAACATACCATCAGCCCCCGGAGGGGTCAGGGCACTGGACAACGTGCACGGCTGAGGTCACACAGTCCCTACCTAACACTGCTGTCCCGTCTGCAAACGACCCCTGCACGGCAGAGTAGCCACAGCCAAGACAGAGGCCACAGTCAACCTCCAGAAGGAACAAAGCACACGAAAATGATGGGAGACGGTGTGTTCACGAACCTAACGGCGAGATGATGTGCTAACTACACTAACCGCGGAATCATCTCGTGGTGCGTGAGTGCATCAGCTCGTCAGGTTGTTCGCCTTAAATCTACTCAGAATCAACGTCACTCATGTCAACAACGCCAAGGGGAAGAAAGACGCCAAAGGGGCCGGCATGGCCGACAGACTCTGCCTGGGAAACGGGCTATCGGTGACCCTGACCCCAGCAGCCACCACTTTGCCAGGAAGGATGGAGAAAGGAGGGACCGGAGGTGGCGGCTGCTGAGAGGGGAGGACCTCGGAGAAAAGTACCACATATCACGTGTGGCGTACGTTCTGGGCCTACGTCAACAGCAGGAGGCCTCCAAGGCCAGGCGTGGCGGCGTGGCAGGCAGGAGCCAGCAGGGCCCTCTGCCGTGGACAGGACAGGCCACTGCCCGGGAGGCGCTGGGCCACCGCAGTGTCGGGGGGTGGACGCAGGGGACCAGGCTACGAGCAAGGCTGAGCTGGGGCCAAAGCAACCCAGGTCCGTCTTCCAGATGCCCTGTCTCCCAGGCCACCTGAGCCACTCCCGGATCTGTGGTCACTCAGTGCCCAGAAGCCAGGACACAGGCCTGCGACTGGATCCCTGGCCCCGGGAACCACCACACGCCTGCCCCAGTGAGCACCTGCACACAGTGTCTTGGAGGCCAGGCCTGCAGGGACCTCACGGCTGAGCCCATCTGGAACCGGCCGCTCCCCCAACCCCGGGTGGTGCTTGACCCTGCCCCCGTCACCTCCCACGGGGCTCCTCCAGTGCCACCTGACCAGCCCTCGCTCTTGCTCCCCGAGAGACATGTGGTTGCACATGACCTCTGGGCTCAAAACTGGCCGCTCTCCAGGGACAGAAGCAGGGCCCCCCAGAGGTCCCCCACGCCCAGGCCAGTGGCTGCAGCTGAGCACACTCGGCACTGAGCGGGAACCCCTGAGGACACACAGATGGATGGCATGTAGGACACACCGGTGGGTGATAGGGGTCCCCGCAGTGGGTGGGGTGCCCCGCAGCGGGTGATGAAGTCCCATGCCTCCTGGGAAGGAGCCGCGCCGGCGCTGGGTCCTGGCTGTGGACAGACCTCAAGTCCACACCGTGGCCCCCACCTGCCTGCTGTTCATCATCAAGGAGACGTCAGTGGGCACTTGTGCCGCCAGGAGACAGAAGCCACCCCAGCGCCCGGAGCCTCCTGCGTAGGAACTCGATCTCAGGTCTTCCTCGAACTGCTCTCTGCAGCCTGGCACTCCACTCCTTCTCTCCAGGCCACGCCCCTCCAGTTACTCATGGGGGGGGCAGGGGGCGGTGTCTGCTGCTCCCTGTGTGCGCACACGCACGGGGCTGGGGCTCTGCCTGCACGCAGCCCCCGCACAGCCCGGCTCACAGAAGACACGGTACAAGCTTTTTGTGAATGAACAGAATGAACTTGGCCCCCATCCAACGTACAGGCTCCGCCAAGCATCCCCCGTGGTTCCTCCACATCCCTGTGCTGGGCAGGGGACTCAACTGGCTGTTACTCCAGGATCAGGGAGCACCCAGGGAGCAGCCTGGCCTGGCGCCTGCCCCACAGGATCCGGTGGGACACAGCAGGGCTGGGAGCCCGTGGACCCCTCCGGGGCTCTGCCACGGCCCCCTCAGGAGGGCCGAGCTGCCCCATGCCCAGCTGAGATGAGCTGAAATAAAAGGGAAGAAAGTAGAAGCGAGAGTAGCAGCACCTGCTGTCTGTCCCTCACCAGGACCGAGATCTGGGGGCGGGGGGGGGGGCGGGGGGAGGGTTCANCAGGTGGGGGAGGGACCCGATGCCATCGGGGCCAAGGCCTACTGGGCAGGAGGGCCTCCTTCCCCCAGACACAACCCTACCCTAAGCCACTGAGCCCCGGACCCCAGGGGCAGGCGGCCAGGGCTCCCCGAAACTGTGGGCTGTGAGGCCGGGAGCCCCTGTGCCAGCACCCCTGCGACCTGGGACTCCTGGATATCCCTGGGACCTCGAGCTGTGTCAGTAGGTCTGATATCAAAGGCGGGACACTGACCTTACCCTGGGGATAGAAAAAATGTATAGTCCTCGAGCAGCTGAAGATGACAGTTACACGCCCACTCATTCATTCAGTGACACAACTGTCCCCATGTCCCCTCTGGGGAGGTGCAGAGTGAGACCCGGGGTCACACAGCCAGGGACCATCGGGCCTCCACAGATGGGGCCACCTGGCCTCGGCGCTGGGGTGGAGCGCTCCTCAGTCGGGCGTGGGGTGTCCCCCAGGGAGGGAGAAGGCCCCAGTACGCCTTGCGCTGATCAGGGAAAGGAGCGAGGACACCCTGGGGCTGGGGCCTCTGTGCGCAGACACTGACCGCCCGCTGGGCCGACACGTCCGTCGTCACTCCTGGCCCCTCGGTGGGATGGCCGTCCCTGCCGACCTCGGTGGGCGTCCTTCACCCCACACGTCATCGAGCCCCACTTTTGTCCCCCGTGTGCCAAGTCTTACTGTAGCCCTTCCGGGGGCACCGAGTAGGCAGGACCCCATGAGCCCCAGCCCTGCCCAGCCCCCCATCCAGCCTCGCTGGAGACTAGGGGCGAGGCCCACGCAGCTCACCGCTGCCTCCACAGAGGCTCGGAGGACAGGACGGGCGGGCAGAGACTGCGAGAGCTTCCCACCTACACCCTTGCCCCAAGGGCCTCTGTGAGCATCCTGACCTGACACCTGTCCCTCCCAACAGGACGCCCCGAGACAGCACGAGGCCAGCTCCCAGTGGACCGGCCGGAGCCGCCCCTTCAGAGCTGCCTGCAGAGGGCCCGGGCCCCAGCGACAGGAGGGGAGGAGGGAAGGCAGCGAGACTGCCAGTCTCTGAGGACAAGCCCCGGGGGCCCCGCGCTATAGGACAGGGGGGCCCTGCTCAGCGGCCAAGGAAACTGCCAACCAGGTGGACAGCGTGGTCGACAGAAATGACAGATGGCGGCCCCCTCTGACCCTCCCCAGCACCCTTACTTCCACTTCACACAAGACAACGCTGAGGCCGGCAGTCAGACAGGAACAGAAACCCCACTCCACACCTTCCGGCAGTCCTGGGAGGGGATGGGGACACCGGCTGGGTCCTGGGGGGGGACAGGTGCCTCCCAGGGCCGTCACAGCTGCTCTCACTGGGGACGTGGGCCAAAGCGCCCAGGAGGGCAGGCAGCAACAGGACCGAATGGCTCCCCCTGCCTGCTGAGCACCTGCTGTGCCGGGGGGTGGGGTGGGGCAGTGGCATCGGTGCACTTAACCCTGGGACAGTCCCTCCCTCCCATCGGACAGAGAAGGAAAGCAAGGGTGGGAGCCACAGTCCCGCCCCCGAGCCAGCGCCCCCCAACTGCTCCCAGCCACAGGGAGCCTTCAAGGCAAGCCCCCCACGGCCCCCCGCAGGAGGCCACCGAAGAGGCCAGCTGTGAGCTGTCCCCTGGGGTGTTCACATCACAGCAGAGGGCCACACGCAAGATGGCATCGGGCCCACCTGAGCAGGGTGGCTCACGTCCTAGAGGGCTGTGGTGGCAGCTCCAAGTCACTCCCACCCCACTTCCCTGGGGGACATGGATTCCATTAGCAAATGGAAGTCACCGGTCACCATTCAGGAGGCTGCAGGCTTTGCACTGGGGGCTGGGGTGGCGGGGACCGGAGGGTGGGGAGCAGCGCAGGAGCGAGGACCGTACAGCACGGCGGCTGAGTGGCCGCGAGGTGGGACCCAGACGCTGGCAGGATGCCCTACAGGGGACAGACACGGTGGCTGCCCCTGAATATGGGGACCGTGGGCACAGCAGCTACAAACACCTGAGGGCTGCAATGCGGGTCCGTGAGCAGCCTGGGCCCACAAACCCCAGAGGCTGGCTGTCGTCAGCTACAGGCCGCCCTGCCCGCTGGGACAGCAGCACCCAGCAGGGGCGTGCAGAGGGGGCCCGCTCCTCTGGACAGCGGGGTCCGGCTCGGTCCACCCAGCCTGGCCCGGAGCCCCAGGCCAGACCCGCCCACCTTGGCTGAACTTTGCACCCGGCAGCATCTGGGACTGAGAGGGACGCGCACCTCCCCCACCCCCATCCCCCAGGGTTCTCCTGTAAGCGCCCGTCACCCGTCACCGGGCACCACGCGCCGATGCTGCCCATGGCCACGCTCCCAAGGCTGCACGGGGAAGGGCTCCACCACAAAAGTATGAAAGTGAAACCTTCTGTGGTTAAATAGCTGAGGCAGGACACTTCCTCAAGTCCCACCGCAGCCCAACCTGGCGCACGCGGGAAGGGGCAGAGCCTGGAGGCGCCTCGATCCTTGTCAGAGCATCAAAGCATTGGGCGCTCAGGGGCATGCCTGCCCCAGCGCCGGGGACACCCCTGGGGACCCCCGCAGCTCCCAGGCACTGGCGCCCTCCCGCACATGCAGGGAAAGGGAGGGAGAGGGCTCTACTGGGCCTGCAGCACTTCCAGAGGCTTCGCCCAAAGACACACACCCTCCAGGCAGAAGTGGGATCTGAATAGAATGGGCATAAGGCACATCCCAGGGTGGGTCACATGCCCCCCAAGGCCCAGGGGCTCCCCAAGGGTGCCTCTCGCTCTCCCGGGTCGCAGGGTGTGCAGCACGAGCTCCCGGCCAGGAGCCGTGGCCACGCTCCCCACACTCCGCTAGCCGCCTCAAAGCCCTGGGAGGCGCGCCCTTCCCACCAGGGCTACCACACCCCACGCCAGATTCCGGGCCTTTCCATTGCCCTTCGGGGGCCGGCACAGCCGACAGGAAGCCTGTGGAACTGACCGCCCTGCTTTATTTAGAAATCGCAGACCCGCGGCGGCTCGCTCACTGCACCTCTGGGGCCGGGGTTCCGGGGAAGACCTCGATCTTCAAACAAACCCGCCCTAAGGAACAGACAAGGGGCCCCTCGGTGCTTGGCTACCAGGTGACAGAAGCGTGACAGCGAAGGACTTGGAAGCAGAAGCCAGACATGCCTGCCTGGGCCCCTGTCCCAAGAGCTCCTAACTGGGCATCAGCCCACAGGCCAAGAGCTTCTCTCACAGTCAGAACTGAATCTCAGGACTGGCCCCACATAGCCGCACCTCTACTCTTGCTCCAGCCCAGATGAGCGGGTGACAAGGCACCGGGCCTAGAGCCACAGCACCGAGAGAGCGAATGTGTGCGTCGCACAGGCTCACACATACGTTGCCTACTGAACGCAGCTTTCCGGTGCGCAGATGAGAGTGGCCACTTTGTAAGCACTCACCAAACACTGGGCAAGGCCGTACCCAGCTCCACAGCCCGCGCTGGACGCCTGAGGGGCGGGGGTCCCCACAGGGCGATCCTGCGTCCAGGGCACACCAGGCATTCCTGCTGTGCTCCTGTGACACACACTCCCCTTCGGGCCTGCGAGCTCACCCCTTCCGTTTTCCTATCTGCCCTCCCCTGCCCAGCCCGTCACAGCCTGAGACAGGTGCGGGGCCCCCACAGTGCAGGCTGGCGGGGGGAGGGGGGGTGCTGGGGGCCTCTCTAGGATCACAGGGCCGCGGAGGCGCCACCCCCACCTGCAGGCAGGCACAGACACGGTCCGCAGGCTCCCAGGCTCCCGGGAGGGACACTGGAGACGCACCCCAAGGCTACAGAAGCATGAGCTACTGACCCGCCTCCAGGAACCCCATTTGGCCCCAAGCCTGGGTGCTCAGGAGGGTGGCGGGAGCACTCGGAGGCTCTCAGCCCCCAGGCAAAGGCCAACCGACACTGCCGTTGACACTGCCATTAACATGCCGATAACTCCTGAAGCCCCCCTCCCACAATGAAGTCTGCGTCATGCTGCAATACCACCCAGAGCCATGCTGTCCCCTTACATGCCCCTCGGACCCACTGCAAGTCTCCCCCAACATGATGACTCCTCTCTGCCTGTCTTTTCCGCAAGGCTGGCCCGCTGGGACAGTCTTTAAGTAAACCAGGATGTATGTTTGGAAGGAAACAAGGTAGGTACCTCATCCAGTGGGGGGGCCCACGCGGGGTTTCCGCAAGCGGGAGAAGCCACGCATCTCCCTCCAGACCCGCCACCTCCCAAAGGGCCACCAAGTGCTCAGTCACCTGTGGACTCCGCTCCTCTAAGCCCTCGTCCACTCTCTGGGTGCACCACCCCCTGCCCTGCGCCAGCGCCCGACTCCCATCCTGGGCCCATCCAAGCTACGCCTGAGGGCCAGTGAGCAGCTGCGGCCTTCTCCCCCGTGCAGGGAGCCAGGCAGGGCAGGGGCTTCTGTTTTGTAAACGACCTTCCTGCCTTTGGCGGCCTGAGTCCTGCAACAGCCCTGGGTAGGGTGACAGCACTTCGGGTGACAGCACTTCAGGTGACAGCACTTCGCCAACCGCCGGGCCTACTTGTCCCGACAACAGGTGTGCCCTGGGGAGATGGAGGCTGCGACCCCGACGACTGGTGCAGGAACCTTCCCCAGGAGGAGGCCGGCCAGGGAGAGCCCGCTCCCACCACACAGAAGGAAGGGGTTCGGGGAAGGTTCTGAGAATCTGCACAGGTCCCCGCACCCTGCCCTCCGCCTGAAACAGAAACCCTGAGGGAACGCGAGGCCGGCTGCTCCCGGAAGGGATGTAAACCGTTCAGGGAGGTTTTCTCCGCAGCGGGAATGGGGCGCTAGACGGGGGGACAGACCCCCGCACGTAGGATCAGGGCTCCACCTGCTGGGAAGAACCGAGACAAGATCCCGGGAGGTGAGGGGCACGGCCAGTGGATGACAGCCCAGAGGTCTGGCGCTGAGCAGATGCGGGGGCGGCGAGGGGGGCACTCGGTAAAGCAGGGACAGACGGCCAGCCCTGTGTGCGGAGGGGGCTCCTGCGGTGCGAAGTGGCACAGGGCTGACCCTCGAGGGCTCTGGGACCCCTCCCGGACGGCAGAGGCAGCGGCTGACCCACAAGGGCCCGGACACCTGATGTGGACAGAGCAGGGGCTGACCTGGAGGGCTCCCGAGCCTTGANGGGGTACCAGCGCTCACGGTCTCCCGGGAGGCGCCCTGGCATTGCCTGGCCGGAAACGAACCTTCCTCTCATCCGTTAAGCATTAAGGAACGCCTTCTGTATATGGGGCCCGAGCCCAGCACTAAAGCAGCGTCTGATATATGCGAAGCAGGAAACAAGCATTAATGGAACATCGACTATAAACCAGGCATTACTTCAGCGCCTGCTGTATGCCAGCCACTTACAAAGCGTTAGTGCAGTGCCTGCCATCTGCCAGAGTATTATGTTTCATATATATTTGGAGCAAGCATTAATGGAGAGCCTGCTGTAAACCAGGCATGGACCAGGTATTAATGCAGCACCTGCTATGTGTGACCTAGGCATTAGAGCAGCACTTTCCAACTAGGCATGGGCCGAGCACTAATGTAATACCTGCTATATACCCGACAGGGCTAGAACATTATGGAGCACACTATGCATGGACCAGTGCAGTGCCTGCTGCATTTCAGGCAGCGAACAAGCATTAATGAGATGCCTATTGCATACCAAGCACCACTTTAAGCCCTTTAAACCAGCCCTACTACCCGGTTGATTTTACTGGAACGTAGCCAGGCCCTTTGACTTATGTATGGACCTGGGCCTCTTTCACCCTGAACCCATGGACTTGTATAGTTCCAACAGCCCTAAAACACTTGCCATCTGGCCTCTTACCAAAAGAGACCTAGAACAAGGTTCAAACACAGAGATGGTGCTCAATCAATGTGTTTTGAATGACAGAGAATAAAAGAAGTGTTCCTGGTGCAAGAGACCCATTTTACAGACAAGGAAACTGCGGCTCCACTAGGAGCCTGCGATGGCGTCTCTCCCAGCCCTGACCCGGCGGGACCCCCGCTTCCTCTCCCCACCTGGCCGTGCCCAGCTCCGATCCCACACCTTCCGAGCTGCACCTTGACTTGCTGTTCTAGCCTATTTTGAGATATGAGGTGAGGGGAGGGTCAAAGTCTCCATTTATTAGTTGATTGGGTGTGTGGGAAGGTTGGCTCCTTGCAGCTCTCATCTCTGGGGCTTCCATCCCCACACAGCGCCAGGGCAGGGGGTCCCCGGGGCTCCCCCCACCAATAGACAAAAGCGCCAGGTGTCATTTGTCATCCACAGGGACCACCAGACCGTGAGCTCCAGGAAGGCAGTGACCATGTGTGTCTAGGTCACCATGGGGTCCCCAAGTCCACCAGAGCCTTGGGCCTCTTTCCCACCCCGTGACACTCCTGTGTGCCAGGTGCTGTCTGGATGGTGATGAGCGAAATCACTTACTCATGGTGTGAGCTCCACGTATACGGGGGACTTTGTCCATCTCGTTCCCTGTGGTGCCCCCAGCACTAGCACAGCACCCGGCATACAGTGGGTGCTCGATAAATGTTTAAGAAAACAGCAAAGGAGCCCAGCTCTCTTGCACCCTTCTTCTGTTTCTCTGGAGGAAAAAGCAATCATTGTAATTTCATCCCTTCCGTGTTCCTGTTTCTTGCTGCTCTTGGCCGCCTCCATTTGCAGGGCTTAGACCTCGGGATGGAATCTTCCTTTGGAGGCTCACTCTTGGGTGGACTGTAGGTGGGTGACTGAACTTCTCTGGGCGTGTTTCCGCATCTTGAAAGTGGGCGTAATATTCGCTTTTTTTCAGAGTGCTATTGTAAGTAGCCAGGGAGATGATTCTTGAGAAGCATACAGTAGAAGCTTAACGTTTGCTTAAATATCTAAATACTAATGGACGGTGGTAGATAACCTCTAGAATGGCCCCCAGAGAGCCCTGCTTCCTGGTATTCATGGCCTTGTGTAGTTCACCTGCCAGCTAGGATGTGGCTCGAATTTAGTGATTGTGATTTACTTCTGAGACATAGAATGTGGAAGATGTGGGTTCAAGGTCTTGGTGATACAGCGTTTCTAGTCTCCATCTTGGACTCCCTCCTGGGTTCTCACTGTCTGCTAGAGAAGCTGGGTGGGGTGGAGTGGAGGCTCCCCTGGCACCCAGTGAGGCCCCAGCGGGGGGAAGGGGGGGAGAGAGGGGGACTTCAGATGAAGCCCCCTGACAGTGTGACTGCCATTTCACGAGGGACCTGACCAGAACCATCCAGCCAAGTGCTTCCAAGCTCTGGCCCTCAGACACCATGGGAGGTGATGAATGTTTCTCATTCTAAACCATCGGGTTTGGAGGGAGATTTGTTACACAGAAGTTAGTAACGAACACGTGCACCCAAGAGAAATGAAAACAGAAAACACTGGCCCATCAAAGGCCTGCCCACAGGGGCCCCCGGGGGCTCAGTCGGGTGAGCCTTAGACTTTGGCTCAGGTGGTGATCTCACGGTTCGTGAGTTCGAGCCCGGCATCGGGCTCTGTGCCATCACACAGATCCTCTGACCCACCCACCGCCGTCTTTCTCTGCCCCTCCCCCTCTCACACTCTCAAAAATAAAATTAGAAAAAAAAATAGACCCCAAAACTTCAGAGCAGCTTTGCGCGGAACATCCCTAAAGTGGGGGCGACCCAAGGGCCCCCGGGAAGGTGAGTGGGCAGGTGAGGTCCGCCCACACACTGAAATATTACTCAGCTGTAAAAAGGGAAAAACACACAACAGCGTGAATGACCCTTGGGTGCCTTCTACTGAACAGAAGAAGCCGGACACAGAAGAGGGCGTGCTGTTCGATTCCATTTGTGTAAAATCCTGGGAAATGCCAAGTTCAGAAATGTGGGGTGGTTACAGGAAGGCTTCCGGTTGCCTGGGGGGTGGGGGTGAGGACATGCAGGGGCACAGGTGGACTTTCTGGGCTGATGGACCTGGTTTTTCGCCATTTTGTTGTGCCGGTGGTTTCACGGAGGGAGACACGTGACAAAAGTCCGCTAATTGTCTACTTTAAATCTGAGATTCTGGGCGCCCCAAGGGCTCAGTCGGTTGAACATCCGACTCTAGATTTTGGCTCAGGTCATGTTCTCAGCATTGTGGGTTCAAGCCCCATGTTGGGCTCCACGATGAACATGGAGCCTCCTTGAGATTCTCTCTCTGCCCTTCCTCCCACTCTCAAAGTAAACTTTTTAAAAAAAGTTACCTTAAAAATAAATTCATGTGATGCAATAAGACAGACCCATCAGGGGCGCCTGGGTGGCTCAGCCGGTTGAACGTCCGACTTTGGCTCAGGTCGTGCTCTCACAGTTCATGGGTTTAAGCCCTGCGTCGGGTTCTGTGCTGACAGCTCAGAGCCTGGAGCCTGCTTTGGATGGTCTCCTTCTCTCTCTGCCCCTCCCCCACTCATACTTTCTGTCTTTCTGCCTCTCTCAAATAATAAACATTAAAAATAAAATTAAAATAAAATAAACGTGAGATTCATTGCACATCAGCTAAACCTTCATAAAGTTGCAAAAGAAAAAGAAATGTTCCAGAAGGTGGTACTTGTAAAGTACACAGTGGGTGCTTAATAAATGCTTAAATGTTTAAAGGGATACTGAGGCAGAGGCGGGCAGCATTGGGACTGCAATTGAGGGCAGGGAGAGGCCGACCCCGAGAGGAGATCCCTGTGTTCTTGTTCTTGGTTGCACCCTCCCTGCCGCAGGGGGGGGGTGGGAGAGGGGGCCTGGGGGAAGGAAGTAGGGGGGGCTTCAAGGAGCAGATCCACAGGGGCTGTCTCCTCCTTCTTTTCCGTTCGCCAAGTGCCTGCCGCAGTCTGGGAGCTGGGCATGCACCAGGAAGGGCCCGGTGGGTAAACAGGGAAACTGAGGTCCACAGAGAGACGGTGAACTGACTCCGGGGCCCAGCCCGTTGCTAAACGCTGACTCGGGCTTCCCCACCCAGAGAGACAAAGTCCGGGCCGCCGCGCCTCACCTCGGCGGCCGGGAGGCCCTGCCTTCCGGCTCCCGGCGGCCTCCTGGCCTCCTCTGTCCTTGGGAGTTGGCCTCCCTTCCCTGAGGAGTTCAATTTTATGAGGGGTCCAGAGGCTGGCGAAGAGGCCGCTTCCGGGCACAGAGCAAAGGTGAGGGGGCCCAGGCTGGGGCAGGCAGGTCCGAGGGGCACCCCTAGGGTCAGAGCCCCAGCGACAGATATCACAGCACTCGAGTCCCCGACCTTCTTCAGACCTCAGCGCTGATTTTCTAGAAGAGCAATCACCAGGCGCCCCTGGGGGGCTCAGTCAGTTGACCGCCCGCCCAACTCTTGATTTTGGCTCAGGTCATGGTCTCTCAGTTGTTGGGTTCGAGCCCCGCGTCGGGCTCTGTGCCGACAGTGCGGAGCCTGCTTGGGATTCTGTCTCTCTCTCTCTCTCTCTCTCAAAAGATAAACTAAAAATTAGAAGGTTAAAACAAAAGAAGGTCCACATACCCATAAGCACATGGAAAGATGCTCTGTGACCGTGGACACCCAAGAAATGCTGGCTTGTGTGATTCAAAAGAGAAGAAAAAGATACCCCAGGTCATCAGTGCTGAGGGACACCACCCTCCCGCGGGGAGGGCTGCGGCCGACGGGACACGGGACAGGCCGGCGGGGCCGGCGCACCTGGGATCCTCCGCCACCTGCTGGTGGGGACGCGCAATGGAAGCCGGGTCGGTGGCTCTTCCCCGAGGTGGCCGGTAACCGTGCAGCTGCCGCCAGCGATCCACTCCTCGGCTCCCGGCCACCGGCTCCGAAAGCAGCCGAGCCACCGAAACGTGCACGTGGATGTCCGCAGCACCCTTGTTCACAACGGCCGAAAAGTGGGAGCACCCCGAATGCCCCTCAAAGGACGAGTGTGCAAATACCAGGAGTCCACCGCGCACGCGCACGTCCCCCGGCCGCGAGCACGAGCGAGGCGCCCCCACCCGCCGCCCCGCGGACGGGCCCCGAACACACGACGCCCAGGGAGGGAACCCGACACGGGAGGCCACGCGTGTGTGAGTCCGCGTGCGTGACGCGTCCAGAACAGGCTCCTCCCCGGGCGGGAAGGGGGCTCGTGGGGGCNGACTCCTGGTGGTGACAGGTTTCTATTTTGGGTGATAGAATGTTCTGGAATAAGTGGTAATGATTGCACAGCATAGTAAATTTACCAAAACCCACTGAATCATGCTATTTAAAATGGTGAATTTTCTGGTATGTAAACTGCAGCCTAATATATAGAGAGATCAATGATTTAAAAACCTCTCATGTATGGGGCGCTTGGGTGGCTTGGTCGGTTAAGCGTCCGACTTTCGCTTAGGTCATGATCTCGCGGTTCGTGGGTTCGAGCCCCGCGTCGGGCTCTGTGCTGACTGCCAGCTCGGAGCCTGGAGCCTGTTTCAGTCTGTGACTCCCTCTCTCTCTGACCCTCCCCTGCTCACGCTGTCTCTCTCTCTCTCTCCTAGAAATAAATAAAAAAAAAAAATGAAACATTTAAAAAAAAATAAAAACCTCTCATGTAGACTTGAAGACAGAAGGCACTCAATAAATGGTCAGGGACACCATGACAATGGGCTGAATGAACATAACAGAGACAGTGTCTTATCTGACCAACATTTATTGAGCACCTACTGTGATCTAGGCACAGTTCTGGGTGCTGGGGACATGGTAAAGAAAAACAGATAAAAATCTCTGCAGCCAGGAAGCTGATATTGTAAGTGGAGGCACACAGATAATAAACAGACATAAGTCATTAAAATACAGCTGGCCCGGGACGCCTGGGCCCACAGTCGGTTAGGCATCTGGCTCTTGATTTTGACTCAGGTCACGCATGGTCTCTCGCTTCGTCGGGTAGAGCCCCGCGCTGCTTGGGATTCTCTCTCTCCCTCGTTCGTGCTCCCTCCCTCTCTCTCAAAGATAAATAAACTTTAAAAAATAATAATAAAATAAAATACTGCAGATTCTTGAACAACACCCCTTTGAATTGCATGATTCCACAACTCTTTTTGATAAATACAGTGCTATAAATATATTTTCTGTCCTTATGATTTTCTTAGTAACATTTACTTTAGCTGACTTGTTTGTGAGAATACAGTACATAATACATGTAACATGCAAAATATATATCCATCGATTTATGTTATTGGTGAGGCTTTGGATCAATGGTCAGCTATTATTAAGTCTTGGGGGAGTCAGAAGTCATGCGTAGATTTTTGACTGTGGGGTGTGAGCACCCTTAACCCCCTAGCTGTTCAAGAGGCAACTGTATGTTGACATTAGTAGCACATGCTAAAGAGAAAAACATAAGCAGAGTAAGGGTCTTAGGAAGGGAGTGGGTACATGGATGCAAGGATTAGGGAAGGATTCTCTGAGGAAGGGAGCAAGGCACAAGTCTGTCTACAAGAAGAGCATTCCAGGTAGCAGAGCGAGCCAGTGCAAAGGTCCTGGGGCAGGATAGGGCCTGCAATGTTGGAGGAACAGCCAGGGAAACTGTGTGGCTGGAGCAGAGTGAACAAGGGGGAGAGGGAGGAGAGGGAGGGCACGGGGCAGGTCCTGCAGGGCTTGGGGGCCTCAGAGAGGACTTAGGCTTTTACCCCAGGGAGCTGGGAGCCCTGGAGGGCTGTGGGCAGAGGCGAAGGAACTGACTCGGGTGCTCGCAGGCGCCCTCCAGTGGCCGTTCTGGGGAGGACAGGCACGGGGTGGGGGGGTGCAGGGCAGGGGGCACCGGGCGGGTCCAGGCTGGTGTTGACGGTGCTGGACCAGGCGGAGGCTTGGGAATGGGGAGAAGCGGACTGGACAGTAACAGCCTGGACTCTGCTCCCACGGTTTCGAGGTTCACATCCCAGCTCCAAGACCTTGAGCCGTGACCTTGAGGCAGTGACTCAATCTTCCTCCATTTCCTTTATGTAAAGCAAATACAGCAGTCACCTATCGCAGAAGATTTGATTTGTGAAAAATGCTTAAAACAAGGCCTACGACACAGTAAAGGGTCTGAGTGTAGTTTTCTGTTACAATAATAACGTAACAACAACAGTAATAGTAGTTGTTGCCGTTCATTATCCCAGTGCACACCCGTGACCCCAGGACCTGTTTCACACCGACCCCTCCTCCCTCAGTTTGCCTCCTGGGGGGCCTTCAAGGCCCCTCCCAGTAGATTCCTGGAGGCGAAGACTGGAGTTTTGTCATCTTCTGGACAGCTTTCAGCTCCGGGCCAGGGTGTCGGGAAGGAGACACTGAAGGAAGGGATGAGTCCCCTGACCCTTCCGAGCAGAGCTCCCCACCCCCCCGCCTCCCACCTGTGTCCCTTTCTCTTCCCTGGCTCCTTCCTGCAGACTTCCTCCCTAGTTCAGAGGCTGCTCACGGGTCAGGGCTGGCAAACTCCTACTCATCCTTCAAAACCTCAGCTCAAACGTTTGGCGGAAACGTCATCTCCTCCCTGCAGACTCCCTAAGCCTCAGACCCTCTCTCCACCTCAGCCCTGCATGACCATCCCAGAGACCCCCCGAGACAACCCCCTCCCACCTACACTCACTTCCTCTCAGTGAGGCCGAACTCACCGCAATCTTCCAAATCCTCCCGGCAGACTCATCCCTTGAGCATCGGCACGTGCCATACTGTCTGCCTGGAACATTCTCGCCCTCTCTGCTTTGCCAACTTCCAAAGCTCCACCCCCAACACCTCCTCCTCCATGCAGCCTTCCTTACCTACTCCCTACACACAGAGTCCAATTTCCCACTCCTGAGGACCCCAGCCCCCAAGCCGCACAGGGACTCCAGCCCCTACCCCACGCGGTTGGGAGCATCTGTGAGTGACACTGACCCTCCCAGACTACTGGTTTCTCAAAAGCTGGAAGTGGTGAACTTCTACTTATCCTTCAAAACCCCAGCTTCAGCGTCCCCGCCTCTGCATAATCTCTGTCAGCCTCCTTCTGCCACGTGCTTCGTTCCTTCCCCGGGGGCTCCCCAGCCTCAGGTCCCCTCTTCTGCTGCTTGGAGTTAAAACCATCTGTGTCCAGTTCTATCTTCTCCAAATTGGAGATTTTTCAATGGCCAGGACTCAGGATCCGCCCGCCGTGTGGCTGGTCCCACACAGGGCATCAAGGATATACTGAATAGGAAGGGAGGGAGGAGAGAATGCCTGATTGAGATCTTGTATCTTACTAATTCCAGATTCTACTGAGACCTCAGGCAAACGACTGAGCCAAGACGTTCTTTAAAAAAAAAAAAAGGAAAAAGTTAAAGGGGCGCCAGCGGGGCTCAGTCGGTTGAGCATCTGACTCTTGATTTCGGCTCAGGTCATGATCTCGCGGTTCATAAGTTTGAGCCCCGCACTGGGCTCGCTGCCGTCAGCGCAGAGCCGGATTCAGATCCCCTGGCCCCGCCCTCTCCGCCTCTCTCCCACTCCCACTCTCTCTCTCTCTCAAAAATAAATAAACATTAAAAAAAAACTTGCATTAAAAACAAGTTATAAGCCATTTCTTCCCGTGTGCAGGTTTCTTGTTCCCAAATTAGGGCAAAATGGTCTGCAGCCCCCCGGGCGACGCTGGTGCCGGGAGAGGTCTCCGCAGCCTACCCGGGGAGCTTCGACCAGTCCTAAGCGATGGAAACTCCCAGAACACGCTTCATGGTGGAGACGGGCGTCACTCCGCTGGATCAGCCTCTGCACAAAGCCAGGCCCAGGAAGCCGCATTTTAAACACGCTCATTCTGAGCCTGGGGTGGGAGGTGGGGTGCTTCAGAGATGCCACAATGCGTGGCCAGGGACAGTCCTCCCTCGAGTGGAGAAGCCTCTTTCCTGTTGAATTTATCATTGAATTTAAATCAGGGGCGCCTGGGGGGCTCAGTCAGCTAAGCATCCTACTTTGACCCAAGCGTGATCTTGCAGGTTCGTGAGTTCGAGCCCCGCGTCGGGCTCTGTGCTGACAGCTCAGAGCCTGGAGCTGCTTCAGATTCTGTGTCTCCCTCTCTCTACCCCTCCCCTGCTCTCTCTCTCTCTCAAAAATGAATAAACACTTAAAAATTTAATCTGATTTAGGTCCTGTCCTTCCTCTGCCCACAGTCCTCCAGGATTCCCACCTCCCTGGGGTTTTTAAAAGCCCAAGTCCTCCCTGGGGCCTGACACAGGCCCTGCAGACCTGCTTCTGTCTTCTCCCCTGGCCCTCCCTCCTCGTTCTCCACCTCCCTGACTCGGCTCCAGCCACACGAGCTTCCTGCCTGTTCCTCCAACACACCAGGCCTGGTCCTGCCCCAGGACCTTTGCATGAGCTGTGCCCTCTGTCTGGGATGCTGTTTCTCCAGTGTGAGATCCCTCCTTCCTCAGTCTGGCTCTTTCCTATCTCTCTGTTACCCTTCTTCCTTCCTTCCTTCCTTCCTTCAACTCATGGATCATCACTTTTTAAAAAAAAAAAAATCGTTTAGGATTCGCTGTTGCCTTTATCTATTTTGGTGCTCCGATGAGCCCAGGCTTGCCCAGGGAGGCCCCCTCAGGACGGATCCTAGGTCCTATTGACAGGTCCTGGCTCTTCTGTGAATGTTCCCTACTTCCTGGTACAAAAAGATGCTTCGAGCTCAGCTTCTATTTTCCTCCCCCAGCCCCGGAATTGGCCGTTTCTCCCGCGAGCTCTGGGCCTGTTTTAAACTGCACCCAGGACGTATTTTCACCAGTACAGCAAGACACGCAGACACGGGGATGCCTGTCATTTGGAGGAACCTGGTCCTCTGGGACCCTGAAAATGGGAGGCAGGGAAGCACCAGGTCGGCAGGAGGTGGGTGGGGCCAGGAAACGAGGGCGAGAGCCTTTATCATGATCTCCAGGGGAGGGCCGGGCGAGGCAGGGTAAGCGAGCTGGCAGATTTAGGGCTGACTGCTGTGAATAATTGCAGAAGGGGCTAGGACACAGGGGACCCCCTCCAGCCACCCCCCGCACCAGGCTCTGGGGTGACGAGGACGCGGGGCAGTGGCCCTGAGCGCGGGAGCCCCGCAGGAGGCTGACGCAGAGGCGTGGGCTCTGCACTGGCTGCTCGCGTGGGAAACACATGCTACGGTCAGGGTGTTCGCTATCTCTAGGAAGTCCCTAGCTTTGGGGTCCCCGGGGTCAGAAAGCCCCCAAGACATCGAAACATTCGAAAATAAAGGAAAAAAAAAAGACCTGATTAATCCAGGATCCTTCTAGAGGAGGGGGTATTAAGCAGCCAACGTCTGGGCACCCAGGGTGCTCATTCCCCCCGGGGTGTCTGGCTCAAGCCCTCTCGGTGAACAGACCCGGGAATATACAAACGGAAATGGATAACCGTACACACGGCCAATCCTCGCCTTCCGTATATTCTGTGCTTGCAAGTTCACCTACTCGCTAACATTTATCTTGTGTCCTGAAATCTCTGCTCCAGGCACTTTGCGGTCATTTGCAGATGAGCACGGAGCCGCCCCGTGGCGCATTCCCGCTGAGGAGGAGACAGGTGACACTCTGTCTTCCTGTCTCAGCTGGGGGAGGGGGGGTTGGTGTAAACCAGTGTGCTCTTCAGGGTCCAGCGCGTGCCACCTTTTTTGCTTTTCTGGGCTTTTTGCAGGCGAGTTTGCTGTTTGCAATGCCCCCCGCGCCCCCCATACCTGCTGCTGCTCCTAAGCTCCAGGAGGCTGTGACTTGTCTTATCGAGAAAGCACTGCCTCTCGATGGGTCCGTTCCTCCCTTCGTGGTGAGCGGCTGTGCAGCCGGTTAAGCGTCTTACTCTCGGTTTCCGTGAGTTCCAGCCCCACATCAGGTTCCACCCCGCCCAGCGAGTCAGGGGGCCGCTGACAGTCTCTCTCTCTCTCTGCCCCTCCCCCGCTCGCTTGCTCTCTCAAAATAAACTTCAAAACATTTTTTTATTTAAAAAAATTTTTTAAATGTTTTATTTCTGAGAGAGAGAGAGACAGCGTGAGCAGGAGAGGGTCAGAGAGAGAGAGACACAGAATCGGAAGCAGCTCCAGGCGCTGAGCTGTCAGCACAGAGCCCGACGCGGGGCTCGAACCCACGAACCGTGAGATCATGACCTGAGCCGAAGTCGGATGCTTAACTGACTGAGCCACCCAGGTGCCCCTAAAACATTTTTTTAAAAGACGGTATCTTCGGGGCGCCTGGGTGGCACAGGCCGTTCAGCGTCGTATTCTTGATCTTGGCTCAGGTCATGATCTCACTGTCGTGAGTTCCAGCTCCACATCAGGTTCTGTGCTGGCCATGCAGAGCCCGCCGGGGATTCTCCCTCCTTCTCTCTGCCCCTCCCCCACTTGTGTGCGCTCGCTCTGTCTCTTAAAAAAATTTTAAAGAGGCTGCCTTTACACAGAAACCCATGACACAAGGTTACATACTGATGGGTCGTGGGGAGTGTTGTGAACAGAGACTCACAGGAGCCTAACCCCCATTTCCCTCCCCGAGCCCTTCCTGGGCTCTCACTGCCTCCGGGTCTGCGGCGACTTGACTTCGTTGTGAGTCACAAGAATGGACTGTGCCATCCTGCCTCCCTCTACATGATGACCCAAAAGAATTATTATTATTTTTAAATGTTTTATTTATCTCTAGGAGAGAGGGAGACAGCGTGAGCAGGGGAGGGTCAGAGAGAGAGGGAGTCACAGACTCCGAAACAGGCTCCAGGCTCTGAGCTGGCAGTCAGCACAGAGCCTGACGCGGGGCTCGAACCCACGAACCGCGAGATCATGACCTAAGCGAAAGTCGGACGCTTAACCGACTAAGCCACCCAGGCGCCCCAGAATTATTATTTTTTTAAATTTATTTCTGAGAGAGAGAGAGAGACAGCATGAGCAGGGGAGGGTCAGAGAGAGAGGGAGACACAGAATCTGAAACAGGCTCCAGACTGAGCTGTCAGCACAGAGCCTGAAGCCGGACTCGAACTCACAAACCACGAAATCATGACCTGAGCCGAAGTCGGAAGCTTAACCAACTGAGCCCCCCAGACACCCCAACCCAAAACAATTATTAAATATCCCTCCTCCCCCATATACGTTAGAATCAATGCCACGCTTTCAGAATAACCATCACTCTTCACAGAGCAATCAGGGCCATGTTGCATGTTGTAGGAAATACTCATCTCTCTCGGCCCTGGCCTTCAGAGAGGGAAACTGAGGCCCGCGGGGTCGAGCCGGGTCTAGCCCAGCACCCTCCCCCTGTCAGCCCGGCGACACCGAGGCCCCTGAGGCTCTGCCTGTAAAGGCTTTCGGTTCTGAGCTTTCTTTGAAAACTCTTCCCTTCTTACTCCTTATCTGTGTCCAGCAATAAAAGTCACCAAGGTTCACGGACGGGCAGATAAGGGCAGACACGTGAGCAGCGTGACCCCCGCCCTGGGACACGGGTGCAGCAGGGATGGGGGGGCCCTCCCAGCCGGCGCAGCGCATCCTGCCGGCCACCGCAGGAGGTGGCCGGTCTCCCACTCGCCCGGGGCGAGGTCCCCTTGGGGTCCGGCCAGGTCGGGGGGAGGGAGTGCAGCCCAGCGAGGACCCTTGGATTTAGCAAATCAAGTCACGCGGCGCCCGGTGAAGCAGCAACTTCAGATAAACAACGAATAATGTTTCAGGGTAAGAATGTCCATTTCCCTCCCCCCCCCNGCCCGGTCCCACCCCTGCAATCCCAGCCCCAGGCCCTTCCCTGCCATCGGGCACCCCGAGGCCTGCGCACTCTGGTCTCCCCGCCCAAGCAGGTTTGGGGTTTTGCTTGTATGGGTTTTTCTCTTAATACTTTTCAGCCGTAGTAAACATACACGGCATTAACGGTGGCCGCTTTAACCCTAAGTGCACAGCTCAGCGGCATCAAGCGCACGCACACTGTCGTGCAGCCGCCCCCACCATCATCTCCAGAACCTTCCATCTCCCCAAACTGAGACTCTGTCCCTATGAGGCACGGACTCCCCGCCCCACCTCCGGTTCCCACCGTCTACTCTCTGTCTCTGTGGACGGGACGCCTCTGGGGACCCCCTGTGAGTGGGGTCACACAGGACGTGTCCTTCCGTGTCCGGCTTCTGTCACTGCGCACAGTGACCTCCGGGTCCGTCCACGCGATGACAAGCGGAAGACGTCCTCCCGGGGCCGGATCGCATCCCGTGGCGTGTGACCATTCAGCTGCGGGCTGTTCCCCGCCCGGCTGTCGGGAGCCCTGCTGCTGGGGACGCGGTGGACACATGTCCTCAGGCCTCTGGTTCCGGCTCCCGTGGGCAGGACCCTGGAGTGAATCGCTGGGCCGGGTGGTCACTCTGCGTTCGAGCCTTTGAGGAGCCGCCAGACTGCTTTCCACCGCGCCCCGCGCTTCTCCGGCCCCACCAGCCGCGCACCAGGGCCCTGCTTTGCTACCTCCTCTCCAACACGTCTTCCTTTCTGGGGTCTTTTTGTCTTTATTTTATTTTGAGAGACCGGGACACAGCGTGAGCAGGGGAGGGGCAGAGAGAGAGGGAGACACAGAATCCAAAACAGCTCCAGGCTCTGAGCTGTCAGCACTGAGCCCGACGGGGGGCTCGACCCCACGAACCGTGAGATCATGACCTGAGCTGAAGTCAGATGCTCAACTGACTGAGCCCCCCAGGCGCCCCCCCCCCCGGTTTTTTTTTTAATTATTATTTATTATTTTTACCGTAGCTGCCCTAGCAGGTGTGAAGAGGAGTCTCGCCATGGGTTCGATTTGCGTTTCCCTGATGAAAACGACGGCGAGCAACTTTTCCCGCGCTCCTGGGACGTTTGCAGAGCTCTCTGGAGCACAGTCGTTGGCCCGTGTCTCAGTTGGGTCAGTCGGGCTGCTGGCGGGCCCTGGGGTCTGGCTCCCTCCGCCCCGCTGGGCCCTCTCCACGCCGTGACCCCATCACGCCTTTGTCAACCTGTTGGTCACGGAACTGATTTAATAAGTCATGATCCAGGGGCACCGGGGCGGCTCAGTCACTCTTGCTTTCGGCTCAGGTCATGATCTCACAGTTCGTGGGTTCGAGCCCTGCGTCAGGCTCTGTGCTGACAGTGGGGAGCCTGCTTGGGGCTCTCTCCCTCTCCTCTCTCCCTCCCCCTGCACACGTGCCCTCTCTTTCTCTCAAAACAAATAAACTTAAAAAAAAAAGTAGTTGGGGCACCTGTGTGGCTCAGTTAGTTGAGGTCCAACTTCGGCTCAGGTCATGATCTCACGGTTCATGGGTTCGAGCCCCACATCAGGCTCTGTGCTGACAGCTCAGAGCCTGGAGCCTATTTCAGAGTCTGTATCTCCCTCTCTCTCTGACCCTCCCCTGCTCACGCTGTCTGTCTCTCTCTCTCTCTCTCTCAAAAATAAATAAACATTAGGGGCGCCTGGGTGGCTCAGTCGGTTAAGCGTCATAGGGGCACCTGTGTGGCTCAGTTAGTTGAGGTCCAACTTCGGCTCAGGTCATGATCTCACAGTTTGTGAGTTCGAGCCCCGCGTTGGGCTCTGTGCTGACAACTCGGAGCCTGGAGCCTGCTTCGGATTCTGTATCTCCCTCTCTCTCTGCCCCTCCCCTGCTTGCAGTCAGTGTGCTTCTCTCTCAAAAATAAACACATATTTAATAAATAAATAAATAAACATTTAAAAAAATTGTATAAGTAGAAACTAGCATGGTGCACCATGTTTTGCAAGGGCAAGGGCATCTCGTCTAACTTTCCTGGGGTCATGGACACACTGAAGCACGTGCCCTGAGCGAGCATATGCATGTTCACGTGTGTGCGTACGTACTCCTAACTGGATGGCGATTAGGATGGTGATGCCACGGCGTAGAGAGGCTTGAAGGCTTTCTGCCGCATCCTGTTTCCACAATTCAATCCTCGTGTGTGAGCCGAGTGGATTCGCTAGAACAGTGACTCTCCGCTGAGTGCGATTTTGCCAAGAGACAGCAACGTGGGTGACGTTTCTGGCTCTTGTGACTTGGGGAGATCCTGCCCCCAGGGGACACCAAGCCGTGTCTGGGGACATCTGTGGTGGTCCCAACTGGGGTGCTCCTGGGGCGTCGAGGGGGCGGGCGCTGAGGCTCAGCCCGCACAGCGCGACCCCAGAGAATGACGGGGCCCCGATGTCCGAGTGCAGAGGAAGGACCCTGGACCAGACCGTGTGGCGGCCCAGAGCCTGTGCCCGGTGCTGCTTGTCAAGGGTGTTCAAGCCCGGACGCTGGCCCTTCGCTGGCCCTGGGCTCCAATCCCCGGGACACGCTGCCCCCGTGTGGACGCTCGTGGAACAGGCTGCGCGCGCTGCAGGACCTCAGGGAGGGTCTCCTCGGCGCTGCCCACCTTCTCTTTCTTCCCAGACCGCAATAATCGAGCTCCAGGCTGCCCCACGGCTGGCCTCTCGTGGCCGTGGCCTCTGAGCCCTTGAGATGTGGCCGGGGCAACTGAGCAAGTGAGTTTTCAATTTCCTGTCATTGCAGTTCATTTACCTTTAAATGCAAATAGCCCCATGTGCCCCGCGGGGACCCAAGCGGACAGCCTGGTGTGTATAGAAAGCAGACTCTCATCCTTGGGCAGCAGGGGTCCCTGTGTGTGTATGTGTGTGTGTGTTGTGGCTGCAGGTAGGGAGACACGTGTATATTTACTACAGTTTTGAATTCTTGTATATTTAGCCCGTACTAGCACCAGGCCTTGTTCTGAGCACTTAACCCCCCTTGCTTCAAGTCTCGACTCAAATAGGTACTGACAACATGCCCATTTTATAGAAGAAGAAACTGAGGGTCAGAGAGGACAGCTGCCCAAGTGTTCATACGTCTGTTCTAACCCCCAGCTAAGGGACCCTCATGTCCTATTTCATTCCATCCCACAACTCTCTGGAACTTACATGGCTCCCATTTTACAGAGAAGAAAACTGAGGCCCAGTCACCCCATAAGTAGAACGCCAAAGTGAGGGGTGCCCGGCTGGCTCATGCGTCTCCTGATCTTGGGGCTGTGAGTTCGAACCCCACGTGGGTGTAGAGATTACTTAAAAATAAAATCTTTAAAAAAGGGGGGGCTCCTGGGTAGCTCAGTCAGTTAAGCACCCGGCTCAGGTCATGATCTCATGGTTTGTGGGATCAAGCCCCCACGTCAGGCTCTGTGCTGACAGTGTGGAGCCTATTTGGGATTCTCTCTCACCCTCTCTCTCTGCTCCCTCCCTGCTTACACAGTCTGTCTTTCTCAAAATAAATAAACATTTAAAAAAATAAAAATACAGTCTCTTTTAAAAGGGGGGACACCTACTGTTAGCGCAAAGCCTGGTTCGGATCCTCTCTTCCCCCTCTCTGTACCCCTCCCCCACTTGCACTCTCCCCAAAATAAATAAATATTTTTTTTAATTTTTATTTATTTCTAGGAGAGAGAGAGAGACAGCGTGAGCAGGGGAGGGTCAGAGAGAGAGGGAGTCACAGAGTCTGAAATAGGCTCCAGGCTCTGAGCTGGCAGTCAGCACAGAGCCCGACGCGGGGCCCGAACCCACGAACCGCGAGATCATGACCTAAGCGAAAGTCGGACGCTCAACCGACTAAGCCACCCAGGCGCCCCAAATAAATATTTTTTACAAAGAGTAAAAGAAAAAAGATTGCCAGAGTGAGGATTTCAACCCACATAAGTCTATTAACCACGAGACCTAACTGCCTCCCCAGCGTGCCCTGCGGGGTCGCGGGGAAGGTTCAGGGGAACAGGCAGGACTGAGAGCCAGCCAGACTGGTCCGGACTTGGAGCCTCACCTCTGTCAGCTCCTAGCTGTGTGACCTCACGGAGGTGTCTTGCCCTCTCTGAGCCTCGGGGTCTCCTCAGCTGAAACCGCGTCTTCCTGGGGCTATTCTGGGGAGTAAATGATATAACTTGTCTTAGTTTGCTTGGGTGCCTGTAAGAAAATACCACAGGCTGAAGCACCTGACATGTATTTCCTCGTGGTCCCGAGGTCAAGGCGCCAGGCGGTCAGGGACTGGTGAGGGCTCTTGCCTCGGGCGGCAGTGGCCGCCTTCTCGAGGGGCGCTCTCATGGAGGGGACGGCGCTCAGGCCCCTCGTCCCCTTCCCAGGGCACCCATCCAGGCAGGGGCCCCAGCCTCTGACCTCACCTAACCCTGACCCCCTCCCCCACCTCCAAACACCGTCCCGCCGGGGGGCGCGGCTCCCACGGAAGCCTGTTGCAGGGGACACAGTTCATTGCACGCCACTCAAATCAGCAGCACGCTCAGCAGGAAGCACCGGCTGCGGTGCCGCGCGGTGGCTGAGGTCCAAAGCCCGGCTCTTCCTCCACCGGCTGTTTGCTCCTGGGCCCGTGGCTTCGATTTTCTGGGCCTCGGTTTCCTCGACTGCAAAATGGGAGAGATAACCGTGCCCACCTCGAGCGCTTGGACACTGGGGCCGTGAGTGCGTTTGGAGACCTTGGTCACTTCCACTTACGATGTCAGGGGGACCGGCTGGGGACGCCGGGGCACCAGGGAGCCAGGACCGGGCACTGGGTCCTGTGGGCAGTGCACCATCTTCTCATCCACCCATAGAGGGAAGGAGGCCCAGAGAGGGTGGGACGCTTATCCGGAGCCACACAGCCCACCAGAGGGCAGGGCGGGTGAGCAGCCACACCTCCTGCTCCCCACGGTCCCCAGAAGTCCCCAGAGACACGCCCCCTGGCAGCAGCTTCCTAATCCAGTGCCTAATTACCACAGGGCCCCAGGGAAATACCGGCAACACCTCTTAAAGGCCTTAAACACCCAACACCAGCTCCGGCCCTGCCAGCCTGGCCCTGAGGGTGCAGCCGAAGCCCCCGGGGAGAAGGGGCAAAAACAAACCCCTGTGGTTGTCAGGCACAGCCCTGGAGGCCTGGGTCCCCCTCTCCCTGCCCCCAACTAGGCTGGGTGGCCCCACTGCCCTTGAGCCTCTTAATCCCGAAGAATACTGAGAGCCCAGCACTCGCAGGCCCATGTCACCCCCATCGACCTCGGTACTGTGTCCCTCTGTCTTTTTCAGGCCTCACCCCTGCAGGCAGAGCTGGCCAGGGCCGAGAAGCGAGGAGCCCTGCCCCAGTTCCAACGTTGAGGGGCTGAAAGTCCCCGGTGAGGTGGGGTTGGGGGGGACATGGAGATGTGGGGACGGGGGAGGGGCAGCCGCCGTGGGGGACAGTCTAGCGGTTCTTCAAAAAGTGGCGCGTGGAGGGGCGCCTGGGTGGCCCAGTCGGTGAAGCAGCCAACTTCTGCTCAGGTCATGATCTCAGTTTGTGAGTTCGAGCCCTGCGTCGCGGGCTCTTTCCTGACAGCTCCGAGCCTGGAGCCTGCTTCGGAGTCTGTGTCTCCCTCTCTCCTTGCCCCTCCCCCCCTCATTCTCTCTCCCCTCTCTCTCAAAATAAATAAACCTAAAAGTAATTAAGACTTAAAAAAAAAAAAGAAAAGTGGCACATGGAGTCTCCAGAGGCCCCACGATCATGATTCTACTCCGTGTCCACCCAAGAGAAATGGAAACGTGTCCACACAAAACCCTGCACACGCGTGTGCACAGCGGCGGGATGCACGACAGCCCACGCAGGTGCAAGGCAAGTGTCCATTGACCAATGGACACACATGACGTGTCCACCGCGCATGCGCACGTCCCTCAGGTGCATCCACCGCGCACGCGCACGTCCACAGAGGACCGTGTCCACCGCGCATGCGCACGTCCCTCGGCCGCGAGCAGGAGCGAGGCGCCCCCGCCCGCCGCCCCGCGGACGGACCCTGAACACACGACGCTCAGGGAGGGAACCCGACACGGGAGGCCACGCGGGTGTGAGTCCACGTGCGTGACGCGTCCAGAACAGGCTCCTCCACGGGCGGGAAGGGGCTCATGGGGTCGGGGGCTGGGGGAGGGATGAGGTGGTGGAATGTTAATTAATGGGGATGCCTTTGGGGGTGATGGAATGTTCTGGAATTAGCAGCAGTGATTGCACAAGTCAGTGAATGTACTAACAACCAAGGTGAATGAACCTGGAGGACACTGTGCGCAGTGACAGAAGCCAGACACAGAAGGACACGTCCTGCGTGACCCCACTCCCAGGGGGTCCCCAGAGGCGTCGCGTCCACAGAGGCAGAGGGTAGACGGCGGGAGCCGGGGTGGGGCGGGGGGCGGGGAGTCCGTGCTTCATGGGGACCCAGCCTCAGTTTGGGGAGGTGGAACGTTCCAGAGACAGATGGCGGGGCTGCGCGACAGTGTGAGTGCGTTGACGCCGCTGCGGGGCGATGGTTGAGGGGCCCCTGGCTGGCGCAGCGGGGAGAGCCCGCGCCTCCTGATCTCGGGGTCCGGAGTTTGAGCCCCGCGCTGGGCGCGGAGATTACTTTTGAAAAATGGTTGAAATGGTCAACTTTTGTTTATCCGGTCGTCGGTTCACGGACGTTTGTTTCTACTTTGGGCTGTTCTCCTTTCTTCTGCCACGTACACGGGGGCGCCGTACCTGCGGAGGCCCCGCTCCTGGGTCCGTCCCGGGAGTGGACGGCTGGTCAGCGGGGTCTTTAAGGAGCTGCCGGGGCCACCCCGTCCCCCCAGCGGGGCACCGGGGCTCCCAGTTCACAATAACCGGCCTAGTGGGTGTGAGGTGGTGTCTCACTGCGGCTTCGACTTGCATTTCCCTGACGGCCACTGAAGCGGGGCATCTTGACGTCCGCTTCTCGGCCACCTGTAGGTCACCTTTGAAGCGATGTCCACCAAGCCCTCTGCCCATTCTTGCGCGGGGTCGCTTATTTTGTGTTGTTGAACTGCGGAAGTTCTTTCTATGTGCTGGACAATGGAGTCTTCTCAGGATTTACAGGGATTTTCTCCCGTTCTGTGAATCGTCTCCTTATTCTCTTTTATTCTCTCGGTGATGCTTAATTTCCACGAAGTCCCCTCGTCTAATTTGTGAGAGTGGTGCACTGAGTTCTCAAACTGGACTTGCCAGAGCCCCCGACACCGTCCCCCAGGCCGGCTCACGCTGAAATCCGTCCCTGCCAGCCCAGGCAGTGCGGACCTGAGTCTGCGTCACCCTCCGCACCGCGCCGCCACCCTGTCCAGCTCCTCTCTGCTCTCCTGCCCGGCCAGCATGTCCACTAGGCGGTGCCCAGGGCTGACCGTAGTTAGGGGCCCGTGGAAATGTTTTCGTTCCCTCTAGAATCAGGAGAAAACAGTGACTGCGATAACCGATCATCGCATTTCCACCCTGGGTTCTGTCAGTCTGTGTACCAATGGCATCATCATAAAAGATACTCTGTAATGTTTTCTGTGGAGGAAGGAACCCACAGAAATCACGAGGCCACCCTGCGTCCCGCTGACCCGGAAGGAGCCGCAGGGAGGCTTCAAAAGCCAAATGGGAGCGCGTTGCTCTCTCCTGGTACCTGAAAACCTTGCGTGGGTCCCCGGCAGCCTCCAGATGAAAGCAGAGCCCAAGTCCCCAGGTGGTCTGTCCCCTCGCCGCCCCTCCCGGTCTGGTCTCCTCCCTCCAGCACCTCCAGCTGCCTCTGGGCCCTGGCACGAGCTGTCTTCTCCAACTGACCCCTTGTCACCTAGGTAACCCCCACACCATTCACCTTGGGGGAGCTCTCCCCACTGACCTCCCAGCCCCCAGGCAAAGTCAGTTCCATTGTTAAAAGCTCTCCTGGAAAGAAACTCCCTGCCCCTCTTCTCTCAATTTGCCATTTGGCTCTTATTAGAGACACCAGGGTCTCCCGCCCCAGTGCCGCTGCTGCTGCCGTGGGGAGGGTCACTGTCTGTGGGGCATCCCCGACCCCCACCCGTTCCAGGCCGGAGGCAGTGTCCCAGTGTGACAACCACAGATGTCCCCAGATGTGGCCAACGGTCCCCTGGAGGCAGAATCGCCCTGATTAGGAAGGGCCTCATTAGAGCGGCAACCAGATCAATGCCCGCCTCCCAGGCTGCGCCTGCGCCAAGCCCGCTGTCTGCCCTTCCCGGGGCCCCAGGGCTCCGCACAGGCCCCGGGCCCCAGGAACCAACACGCTACGCGTTCCAGCAGAACTGTGCTGTGGCCGATTGCGTCCCCCCAGTTCGTCTGCGCGTGGGCCTTGCAGGGGGTAATTAGGTGAGTGAGGTCACAGGTGGGGCCCGGATCTGAGAGCACTTGGTAGCCTTGAGATAAGGGGAGCAGCAGGCCCGGAGGAAAGCGCACCCCCCCCCTCCCCGAGAACACAGCCTGAAAGCAGCTGTCTGCAAGCCAGGGAGAGGGTTCTCACCAGACCTCCTCTGCCAGCACCTTGATCTTGGACTTTCTAGCCTCAGAACTGTGAGAAATCATGGGTGTTGTTCACACAACAGCCGTGGTGTTTTGTCACTGCCGCCACGGGCTGGCCAAGCTGCATCTGGCTTCGCCTGGACAGCACCGTCCAAGGAAGACGATTGTCACCTTCACAGCCAGCAGGATTTACTGACCACCTGCTGTGTGGCAAGCTCTGTGCAGGGAGGAAGAGAGCCTGAATCCCAGCCTTGCGGAGCTGACGTTCTAGTGGAGACAGTAAACACATAAAGGAAAATCCAAAGGCAGAGGTGTTCCTATAAAGAAAAATAGAGGTGAGTGAATGGGTGTGGGGCTATTTTAGGGAGGCCCAAGGCAGCCTGTGTGAGAGGTGATATCTGAGCTGACACCTGCAGGAAGTGAGGGACGGGCCAGGTTATTTCTAGAGGGAGAGCCTCCCAGGCAGGGGGCACAGCCTGTGCAAAGGCCCTGGGGCAGGACTGGGTCTGGCGTGTTGGAGGAAGTGAGCCGGAGCAGAGTAAACGAGGGGGGAGGGGGAGGAGGGGAGGGCAGGGAGTGGACGGGGCAGGCCATGCAGGGTGTTGGGGGCCACGAGGAGGATGCTAGGTCTCATGACGCTACATTAGGGCACTTGCTTCGGCAGCACGGACGCTAAAATGGGGACGGTACAGAGAAGATTAGACAGACCCCTGTACGAGGATGACACACAAATGCCTGCAATGTTCCACATTTTTACAAATTTAAGCCAAAAATTATAGGTTTCTTTGTTTTTCACTAAACAGGCGATTGAAATACATAGTACGATGAAACGGACAGCATAAATATTCAATTTAGTTTTCCATCTATGCGAATCTCACAATAAAATCACAGTTATTTTGTACGAAGAAAAAAGAATAAATGTATTAGGGAGGGGCGCCTGGGCAGCGCAGTCGGTTAAGCATCCGGCTCTGGACTTGGGCTCAGATCGTGCTCTCACGGTTTGTGAGTTCAAGCCCCACGTCAGGCTCTGTGCTGACGAGGAGGAGCCTGCTTGGGATTCTGTCTCTCTGCCCCTGCCCCACTCATGCTTTTGTGCTCTCTCTCTCAAAAATAAATAAAGTTTAAAAAAAAATGTAGGGGCACCTGGGTGGCTCAGGTCATGATCTCACGGTTTGTGGGTTCAAGCCCCGTGTCGGGCTCTGTGCTGACAGCTCAGAGCCTGGAGCCTGTCTTTGATTCCGTGTTTCCCTCTCTCTCTGTCTCTCCTCTGCTTATATCCTATCTCTCTCTCAAAAGATAAACATTAAAAATTTTTTAAAAATTTAATATGTTAGGAAATCCAGGGAAGACCACCACCTCATTTCTGTCTTCAAAACTTCCCCTCTGAGCCTGGTTCCCCCCTGGAGAAGAAGATACAGTATGGGAAGAAGGAAGGAATAAATCCTGGGGTGGCAGAATGGATTGGAAGTGTCAGGCGGAACTCAACGGTTCCCAAGGGAAACAGCTGAGAGACAGACAGACGACCAAGAGCTAACAGATAACAAGATAGACAGACAGCTGGATCAATGATACAGAACCACATGGTGGGTAATACGTAAGATCAATGGATGTCAATCAATAGATTGCCAGATTATGGATTTTAGATGTCCACACATGAATATTAGTGCATGTGTATTTCTCCATCCTGCTCACTGGAAGGTTCTGGGAACAGCAAATCCCAGAAGTCCAAACACATCCGGCAGCCTGTTCTTGCTTCCCAAATATCATTCCCAACTGAGAGGATCCAGGCTCCCCTGGGAGCCGGCCGAGACCAGGGGCCGGGCCCAGAGAGGACAGATGAGCTTGGACTGTCTGGCGGGCCAGACAGGAGGGAAGGCTCAGAGAGGGGTATGGACATTTCACAGGATACAGGGACCGCCTCAGGAGGCTCCTGAATGGGGGACAGATTCGGGGACCACTGGATTCTGGGTATATTTGTGAAGCTGGACCCGGTGAGGTTGCTTGTGGATCCTAACAGGCTATCTGTGTTTGTTACTTAATTCACATCTCGCTTGTCTGCTGGGCTGTGAGGTCAGGGTCTGAGTGGGTCACTGTGTCCCTAAGATGTAGACCAGGACTGGGCACACAGGGGGCGCCTCATAAATGCTTATTGAGGGGCTGAGCTCTGGGGATGAAGAAGAAGGCAAATACGTAGGTAATAGAATCCATCTTCGCCTTCCCAGAGCCTCACCTGCAACACGGGGGAAATAACGACCGTGTCATTCATTCATTCTAGAAATGCCTGAAATACTTTTTGCCAGACCCCAGCTGTGTGCTAGGACACAATGGAAACTGTCTCTTCAGCGCCACATGCGCTGCTTAAAATAATAATAAGACAGGGCGGTGTGACACAGACTGATTTCCGCGTTGATTTGTTTTTCCCACCAGGCTGGCCGAGAAGGCCTGCCCGCCAGCTCATGTCATGTGATCCAGGCCTGGCCAATCGGAGGGTCCAGCAGACCAAGCACCTTGAATCCAGGTGTCCTGTGCCAGCCGGGGTGCAAAGCGCTTTTCCGGGTCTGTCTTGGGGGAGCCTTCCAGCCCATCCGTTCATCTGTTCGTTCCTTTGTTCGTTCACCCGTTTGCTATTTGTCCAGCAGTTAGGACGAGGCAGGCACCGTTGTAGGCGCTGGGGCTACAGCCGTGACAGACAGACAAAGCCCCGCCTCCGGAGCTAACATTCTGGTGGTTGATTCTAGAGAATCAAGGAAAGCAACACACAGCACACTTCCTGTGTCCCACGGCGCGGAGTCCTCCGGACAGGAGACCACGACGAGCGCAGGACGGGGGGCAACAGGCGGAGCGGGCGGCGACCGCGTGCGGGATGGGATCCTGTTCTTACTGAAAAGTTCGGAGTTTTCCTCATCATGGAAAATTTTTCATTAATTTCAGTCTGTTCAAATGTTGCCTTATGCAAATCAAAACTGCAACGAGGTTCCGCTTTCCACTCAGCAGGATGGTTATTGAATTTTGTTTTAAAAAAAGGACAGTAGCAAGTGTTGGCAGAGATGTGGGGAAACGACAGGCTCGTGCACGGCTGGCGGGGAGAGGGGGTCGTGACACGGGGCCGCGCCGGGGAGGCAGCTCAGCAGCCCCTTGGAAATGAACCAGAATTACCATCGTGACCCAGCAATTCCACTTCTGGATGTAAATCCGAGAGAAGCGAAATTTTCATCCACGTGAAGACTTCTATACGAGCGTGACAGCAGCAGGATTCACAAGGGCCAAAAAGTGGAATCACCCCCGGTGTCCATCAGTGGACAAACGGGTACACGCGACAGGGTCTGTCCACACACGCGCACGTCCCTTGGCCACGAGCAGGAGCGAGGCGTCCACACCCGCCGCCCCGCGGACAAACCCCGAACACACGACGCTCAGGGAGGGAACCAGACACGAGAGGCCACGTGGGGTGTGAGTCCACGTGCGTGACGCGTCCAGAACAGGCTCCACGGGCGGGAAGGGGCTCGCGGGGGCTGGGGGCTGGGACATAGGGATGGGGAGTGACTGCTGATGGGCACAGGGCTTCTTTCTTGAAGAGACAGAATGTTCTGGAACTAGAGGTGATACTTGTACAACATAGTGAATGGATTAAATGTCTCCAGTGGTAAATTTTATGTGTATTTTAACCACAATAAAAAAAAAATAGATTGCATTAAAATAGTGTTTAGCATGTAGACTGAGATTTTTGGTGCCCCCTTAAATTTCATGCCTGAAGGAAGTGCCTCACTCAGAAGTGCACTTGTCCTAGAGTCCCAGCCCTGCCAGAATTAAATAAGGAAGCCACAATGAGGCCTCATTGAGGTGACCTTTAAGCCAAGACTGGAAGGAAAGGAAAGAATTAGCCAAAATGGCATTTGGGGCTGAGTATCCCAGGCAGAGGACGTTGCCGGTGCTAAGGTCCGGGGGCAGGACCGGGCCTGGTGTGTTAGAGGAGCGCCAGCCAGGAGGCCCCTGTGGCTGGAGCCGGGGAGAGCGGTTGGAGGGGAGGGCGGGGAGGGGGTGCTACAGTGGGAGCGGCGCCCTGGGGGCCGCAGGGAGGACCAGGCTTTTACCCCAGGGAGATGGAGGGCTGTGGGCAGAGGAAATGCAGGACTTGCGCCAAGTTTTTAAAGCCTCTTAGCTCTGCAAGGGGGAGGGCTTCCCATCCTCCCCGGTCAGTGCTGTAAACCTCCACTCAGAATCCAGCCCGCACACAGTAGGCGCAGTAGACATTTACTCAGGCAGTGAATGAATTCCACCTCCATTTGGGGGCGGTGACGGTGCCCCCCGCGGCCAGGTTAGGGCAGGCCAGGGGCTCAAGCCCGGAGCTGGGCAGCGGAGGCCCCAGCTCCACCAGGCTTACCCGAGGGAGGTCCGGAGCCGCCAGCCCGCGGTGGCCACCTGTTTCCTCCCCCGCCTGTGATTAATGGCCCTGCAGCCCATCCATCATGCACCAGCCAGTGCCTGGCTCTGCCCCGGAGCCCGTGGGGCCCGGCGCTCATTTGTAAGCAGGCTGAGAGGCTGCTCTCAGACGGTTGGAGCCAGGAGACAGATCCTTGCCCCAGTCTGCACCCCCCAGATGTGGCCCTGAGAACCCCCTGGGGCAGAGGGAACACCAGGATGCCAGTCCAGAGGCGGGGACGGGTGGGAGCCGGAGGGCTGTGCACTGGCGGTGCCCCTCAGGAAGATCTGGAAAGCCCCAGTCCCTCCAGATTAATTATACAGTCCACACTGCTCCGTCCGGAGCATTCTCCCTGCCTTTTTGGCACCTGCGGCTCCTCCACACGGGGCCAGGGCCAGCCCTTCCCTGTCCTGAGCCTCATCGGGGCACCCCACCCCCTCTCCCGTCTCCCACCCTGCCTTCTCCCGTTCTGCCACCTGGCACGGCCTCTTCACACTGCTCTAAGCCTGGGCTTCTCGGCTGGGGGCGATCTGGCGCCCAGGGACACTCAGCAACATGTCCACGCTTCTGCTTGTCAACACTGGGCAGGGAAGTGCTCCGGGCACCCAGCAGGTGGGGGCCCAAGTGCCCAGGACGAGCCCTCACAGACAGTGATCCAGGCCGGAAGGTCAAGAGTGCAGAGGCCAGTGGAGAAACCCTGGTCTAACACCTCCCGTGGCTCCCTGGTGCCCCCCAGGTAAGATGTCAACCCCTCAGTGCGGAATGCAGGGTCCTGCCTCCTCAAGCCTTGGGAGGGGGGCCCCTCAGGCCTATGCCACTGGGAGGGGCAGTGTCTCCTAGTGGTTAAAGGCCCAGGTACCTGGCTTCACATCCTGGCTCGGCCATCTTCTCGCTGTGTGATTTTGGCTGGGACACCTGAGCTCTCAGCGCCTTAATTTCCCCATCTTTCCAATGTCATAATACCTAAGGTTCAAGTGCTTAAAGCAGAGCCTGGTCCACAGTGACAAACATATTCAGGTTGCTCAGTTGGTCTTTGTTCATGGTCTGGGACACAATTCTGGGCCTTTCCACCTGCTGGAAGGCCCAGCCCTGACCCCGCTGGACTTGGGGTCTCCACCTCTGGCTCGGGCCCCGCCAGCCACGTCCGGGGTCTGCCGAAATGGGAGTGTTTGGTCCCCACATGGCCAAGTACTGGGAAGCACCTACCCGGCTCAGGCTCAGCCCCAGGTGGCTCCCCAAGGGAAAGGGTGCCTGGTGTGTGGCTCTGTCCCTCAGGACCTGGCACTCGGCTTAATGCCCTGTCATCAGCACCTTGAAATGCCTAAATTCCTAGTCATGAAAATTGTATAGCCCATCTCCATCGGGGACCCTGATTGGATTTGTGGGGCCTATGGAATCCACAACCCGACAGGAATATTGAGGAACCCTTCCCAACGTTTGTTCCCTTTTTTCTTCACGGCATCAGGACTCGGGTAACTCACGTTCCCCTAACTCGTCTCTGGCCCCCTCGGGTGCTGTCCTCACTTAACACACTGATATTCTGCTCATTGCGACTATTTCTGGCATTAATTTTTATTTAAAAAAATATCGTATGCAAGTGTTATTTATCATGAAGGGCTTTTTGGGAGGACGGCAAGAGGCCTTGAGTTTTTCTTATTCATCTCATACTGGTCTGGACTTTTCGTCTGGCCAGGAAAGGTCTCTGGGGTCCCAACTCTCCATTTTACAGACTGGGAAAACCCAAGGCCCAAAAAGTACCAAACAAGCAGAGGCAAGCTGCACAGTTGACCATGCCGATGACAGTGACGGTGGTGGTCAGTAAGAGACTGTATTTAGCACTTGCCGGATTAACTGTGCTTTCTCTCACTGGCTTCCTCGGGGCCTGTCCTCCACAGCAAGTGGGACCCTAACGCCAGTGAGGCCGGGCCTGCTCCGCCAGCGCTCCAGCCGCCTCCAAACCCTGCACCATCTATCTGTCAGGCCCCCGGCACCAGCTACGGAACTTGCATGGCCCAACCTAAAACACCACTGTGAGACCCCCTTGTTCAACAACTATTAGGCATTTCCAGGCCACAGCAGCAGGTCATGAACCCAAGCGCAGGCCGCTCCGAGTGCAGGGCCCCTGTGTGAACGCACCAAGCTGCTGGCCCTCCTTCCCTGCCCTGCTTCTCAGTACCAGGCTCCAGCCGCTGCCTCAGGCCTTTTGCACTTGCTATTCCTGCCTCCTTGAGTAGGATGCCTGCCTCCACCTTCCTCCCCCCCCACTCCCCCCGCACCCCCGCTGGCCC
>NW_027527386.1:2915169-2916195 GCF_008692635.1 Crocuta crocuta
CCCGCTGGCTCCCCTCTCTCACCTTCAGGTCCTCTCTGCGGCTAAGGAAGCCTCTCTGACCTTCCCCTGTTTGAAAATCACACCTTCCTGGCCCTCCGCGCTGCTGCTTCATTTGCTCCATCGCCCTTACCACCCACCGACCTGCCAGGGATTTTGGCTCGTGCGTTTGTCTGTCTCATGTCATCTCCAGGGGCCAGGACTTTGTGCCCCCCACCTCCCACCCCCACCCCGGGGTCTTGGAGCAGGGCCTGGCACACAGTAGGCGCTCAATAAACGCGTGCCGAAGGAATGGCTCCCCTGAGGTCGGCGGGATTGCTGCGGCCTTTCTACAGAAGAGGAAACCGAGGCCCGGAGAGAAAACAGTCAGCGAGCCAAGGTTACAGAACACGTCCCTGGCACGCGTCCAGGTCGCGCCATGACAGAGCCGGCGGTTTAGATGGGGGCGGCCGGGCCCTTTCTCCGCCACATGGGGAAACCGAGGCCCGGCGGNGGACTCCCCCCTCCCCCAGCCCCAGGGGCATGCCTCCAACCCCCAGCCAGGCAGGGCCTCAGAGCGGCCTTGGCCTCGGGCCTGGGCTCCCCGGGAGCCCCACCGGGCACCCCTAACACCGGGGCTGCTTTTGGGGCCTAGGCGTGGGGGGAGATCGGCGGCGCACTGCTCCCGGAAGAGCGCAGCCGGAGGAAGGGTGCTGGGAATCTGGGGTGGAGGCCCCCCTCCCGAGTGATTTCGGGCGCTGGGAGAGGCCCCTTCCCCAAGGGGACTTTGCAGGGAGGCCTTGCTCCCCCACCAACTTGGGGAGGGGCCCCCTAGGACACGTTCTCCCTCCTCGCAGAGGCAGTTGGGGCTCTCGGATCTGCTCCCCCCTCCGGCGCTTTGGAGGGGCGGTAGAGGGCGCGCGCTGCCCCCCATCAAGGGCGGACCTTACGACGCACCCCCGCAGCCCCCGCAGCCCGGGGGTGGCAGGGAACGAACGAGGAGGCTCGGGCGCACCCACCCCCTCGCCTTCCCCCGGGAGAGGCCGGGGC
>NW_027527386.1:2916259-2918809 GCF_008692635.1 Crocuta crocuta
CGCCGCCCCGGGGGGCGCCCCGCCCAGCCTGGCCCTGACCCAGGCCGCCCCCTCCCCACAGGGCTCCTCTCACCTACCCCAGCAACTCAAATTCACCACCTCCGACTCCTGCGACCGCATCAAAGATGAGTTTCAGCTGCTGCAGGCTCAGTACCACAGGTGAGCTGGGGGCCAGGGGCCTGAAGGGGGGATGGTGGACCCTCTCCCCAGGCCCAGAGGGGAGGTTGTAGCCCCTGCTGTATACATGTACTTGAAAAAAAAAATGTAGGTAGAAAGTGACCTTTTATGTGGTAGGTGCTGTCGTGAACACTTTTCCAATATTAAACTCCCCTAGACTTCAAAACAGCCCATTTCACAGCTAAGAACACGGGAGGCACAATAAGTTAAATTATGTGTCCAGAGACTCAGCAGTCTGTGTGGCTTCAGAGCCTCTCTCCCCACCCCCACCCCAATCCCCTTTGGATGAAAGACCTCCCAAGAAGTTGGGGGTGGACCCTCCACCTCCCTCCCCACCCCCAAGGGAAGACATTCTGTAGGCTATTGGATCTCTCTCTGCTTAGTTTTGGAGAAGGGGTCTCTGGGGTCCCAGCAGATGCCCCAAGGTGGTTCTTCGTCCAGAATTTAAATCTAACCTTGTAAAGGGCTCGCCAAGTGCAGGATCTAAGGGGGAGGAACTGGCACTATCTTCATTTTACACTTAAATTTAAGCCCAGAGAGGTCTTAATTTCCTGGGAATGCACAGCAAGGCAGTGGCGCACTGAGATTTGCACCTGGTCCCTGGGTTGAAGAATGCAAGGCCTCAAGGCCGGGTTATGGAGTGTGGGGCTTTGCCTGGGAATCAGAAGGGGGTCCTTGAGTCCCAGCAGGGCCTTGGGCCCTCTCTGGGCCTCCGTTTACCCACACAAAAGCGATCTCAGAAGCTTCTTGGGTTTTCTTTGAGAAGAAAGGGAAACAGTGAGATATAGATAGATCTACAAAAATCTCACCTTTTGAGGGTACTCTCCATGCCCCCTGTGTGCTAAATACTGAACCTACATTCTCTTGGTTTATCTTCCGCCATTGTCCTGTTGCTGTGCCCATTTTACAGATGAGGAAACTGAGGCTCAGGCAGTTGAAGGGCAGGCCCCAGGAACTTTGTTCCATCCCCTGATGTGGAGAGCGTAGGGGCTTGGCTTGGTAGGTCTGGCTCTTCTGAGCCCCTCCAGGGGGTCCCTCCCTCCCTGCCTGGCCCCTGGCCATGAGCACTGGGCCTGGTCTGGTCCCATAGACTAGAGGTCACAGTCCGGTCACAGGGCCATGTGATCTCAGGTAAGCCAGATGCCCCCTCTAAACTTTGGGATCTCCATCCACTGGACCTGGGTTGCTCTCTCTACAGTGAGGGGTCCAGTCCTACCGTGTTGGGGGTACACACGGGATTTACCAGATCTTCAAGAAGGGCCAGAAATTCAGAGTTTGAGGTGAAATTGCCTGTTGTTGTTGTTTTTTAATGGTATCAAACAAATAGTGTTTTTCAAGAAAATGAAAGAAAATGAACTCCCAGGGCCTATGGCGTCACAAACGGTGGCTTGTCTCTGAGCCTGGACGTGCCTGGCAGGCAGCTGGGCAGAGGGGGGCGCCAGGCCCCTGGGGTGACTGCAGAATCAACATGCATTTATTGGGTGCTTACTGTATAATAGAAGCTGTTCTAGAAGCGTTCTGTGGCTTAATCCGTTTCACACACCCCTCCCCGCCGGAGGCTGGCACTTAGATGCAGAGACTGAGGCCCCAGACGGGTAGAGGGGACTGACTAGGGTCACACAGCATCCGAGGGGTGGGGCTGAACTTGGAACCCAGGCGGCCCCCGGCTTTCTACCTCTTTCTGTGCCCTTCTCGTGAGGGCTGGTTCAAGTGGGCTGGGGACATGGGCTGCGCTCGTCCTTGCCGGGAAAGGGGCCGGGGGTCGCTGCTGCCTCTGTTAGGCTGGTGGAACTTTAACCCCTCGTGAAATCAAGGCTTCCTGGAGGGGCCTGGGCGCCCCCCTTGGAGGAGGTTCTTGGTGAGTCCAACCCAGATCCCTGCCAGCCAGCCCTGCACCCTCTCTGCCCTTCCTCCCTGGAAGGAATGGAACAGTCCCAGCGGTTAGGCCTGTGGCCTCTGAAGCCAGCTTGCTGGCTGTGTGACCTTGAGCCACTTACTCAAGCTCTCTGTGTGTCCACTGCATCATCTGTGGCGCTCGGGTAACGCAACACGACTGACTGCATTGAGTTTCCGGATAGGGAGGTGGCCCCAGCGTCCGCGTCTGTAATGCGTGTCATTACCCACTACCTTCTCTGCCACCAGGTCTGTGAGGCTGGTCTCATTTTATAGTTAGGGAGCCTGAGGCGCCCCCTGCCCGTCTCCGCAGATGGGGCTGTCCTTCTCCCCCCCCCCAGAGCTCTGGGCGCCCCTGCAGGATGGTGGCGGGACCTCAGCCTGGCCCTTGGCCCCTCCCCCCTTGTTCTCTTGCAGCCTGAAGCTCGAATGTGACAAGCTGGCCAGTGAGAAGTCAGAGATGCAGCGTCATTACGTGAT
>NW_027527386.1:2918830-2919369 GCF_008692635.1 Crocuta crocuta
CCCTCCTCCTCCACCCCCCCGGCAGCTGCCTGACCCTGGCCGCCTCCTGCGGGTTGCAGGATGCTTCGGGGTCTGCTCTGCATTCAGCTTGCTGGCCTGGCCACCGGCCCAGGCAGTGGCCGAGGTGCCAAACCGCCGGGTTGCAGCCTGGGTCTGCCAGGTCCCCCGGCTGTCCTTGGCAGTGGGGAGGCGGCCGCCGGGAAAGCCGGAGCCAGGAACTGACGTGGGGGGGCAGCCGGATCCCTCCCAGCCCCCTCGGCTTGGACAGCGTTTAAACCCTTCCCGGCCCAGGCTTCAGAAGGAAGACTCCGGGGGGGTGAGGGGGGGCAGGAAGCTGACATCCTTTGAGGCCCGAGGGAGGGAAGGGGTGACACTACATTCCTTGCCTGACATTTGAGACCCTGCCTGTGCACACCGCCAGAGTCACTTGCTGGGATCCACACCCGCCAGGTGGCAGTTTCTACATCAAAACCCCCTGCGTTGGTCCAGCCCAGAGCTCAGCTCTCCCAGGCCAGACACTTAACCTCCTGACCCCACGG
>NW_027527386.1:2919374-2920216 GCF_008692635.1 Crocuta crocuta
TTCCAGAGAGGGCCAGGCTGCCTGAGGAAGGCCGCATGGAGAACAGGGCATCGCGACTCGGGTCTTGAAGAATGAGTAGGAGCTTTCTGGGCAGAGACGAAGAAACCGCGCAACGTCCTGGGAATGAACTTGGCTTCCCCTGCTCCACCCCCCAGGGATGATAGAGAGCCCTGAGGGGCTTTAGAGCAGGGGAGGGGACAGGGTCAGATCTGGGGCGCAAGGAGGGGGCCTCTGCACCCCAGAGCCAGGCCCCGCAGGATTTGTTTATCCTAATTATTTATACCCAGGAAGGCAGACTTCCCTGGAGGCTGGGGCCACCCGCCGACAAGACACTTAAAGATAAAAGATTAGGAGCCCTGGAATGTACGAGGATGATTCTTCCAGAACCAGAACCCGGGGGAGCCAGGCCAGCCTGGGGCCCCGAAGCTCCCCCAGATCCCGCAAGCGGCCCCTCCAGGCTCCTGGGCCCCCGCTCCGGGTCTGGCCGCCTCCCTGCCTCTCTCTGTCCCTCCCCCGTTTCTTTGTGTGCCGAGCCCCCATCCTTTGCTCACCCCCGTTTCTCTCTGTCTCCTCCCCCACAGTACTACGAGATGTCCTACGGCTTGAACATCGAGATGCACAAGCAGGTACGCCCCCCCCCCCGCCCCCAGGCAGGTGGGCCCCGCCTCTTGGCTACACGCCAAGTCTACCTTTAGCCTGATACCTTCCAAGCCCTTCCCTCTGGGAGGTTTATCTCCCTGAGAGGGAGGAGCAGAGACTTTCCCCCAACCTGCCACCTGCCCCCCGCCCGCCCCATTGACCCTCCCTTTATAGTAGAGGGGGAGGGTGACGGCCCGCGCACT
>NW_027527386.1:2920243-2921957 GCF_008692635.1 Crocuta crocuta
CACTGTGGACCCCAGATTGCCCCTCCCCCTCCAGCCTCGCCTTGGCCGCCCGTGCCCGGAGGCGCCCGGAGGCGAATGTCATAACAGTAACGGTGTTTGCTGCCCCTCCCCACCGCAGTCACTAGCGTCCAGGCCCTGGGCGCCACCTCAGGGCCGCCCAGACCCCGAGCCCCCCCCTTTCTGCGTCCTCACTGTTCTGCGAAGGGCCGGCACCTGCCTCAGATCCCACCTCTATGCTGACGGGGTGTCCATGGCCTTGAGGTGTTGATCTGACCCCGGGGCCGAGCTGCCCTCGTAGCTGCAACGCCGGGGCCTCCGGGCGGGTCTGCGCCTGCCCTGAGCCCGCTGTGCCTTCCAGGCTGAGATCGTCAAGAGGCTGAATGGGATTTGTGCCCAGGTCCTCCCCTACCTTTCCCAAGAGGTGAGTGACCCCCCCCCCCCAGGGGCTGCTGGGAGGAGGAGGCGGACAGACTGGGAGCCTGCCCCAGGCCCTCCCCGTGGTGCCTGCTGCCCGGGCCGCACGCCTCCCCTCCCTGGACCTCCCGGACACCAGCCCGGCCTGTGCGTTGTGCAGAAGAAGAACCCCCNACATGCAAACAGACACGTGCAGGTGTGACACACACATACACGTGGCACGCACACGTGGCACGCAGATGCACACAGATACCTACAGATGCAGGTGTGTGCAGATGTGCGACACACAAATGGACACGGACACGCGGACACGCCCTGGGGAGCCGCGCACCAGGCTCTCACTTCTGCTCTTTGAGATTTTAAGACTCTTGGTGTGAGACCCGNGCAGTGGAGGGAGGGGCCTCGCCCTGCTGCAGAATTCCCATCTTGAGGGAGTCATTTTACCAGTAAAGATGTCAGATAGGCCGAGACTGCACCAGGTGCTGCTTTTCCCCGCTGGCTTCTGCCTTTTACCCTCCTGAGGTCTGCGTGCCGGCCCCACGGGCCGCCTCAGGCCCGGACGCTGGGNGCTCTCACTTCTGCTCTTTGAGATTTTAAGACTCTTGGTGTGAGACCCGCTCCACATTCCCCGCCGAGGCCATTCCTGCTCTGCCAGGTTTTCCTGTCGATAATCCATTTCCTCCTTAAGCCCTGACTATCTTGGGGCCCTTCGGGGAACCTGCATGCCCCATGGACAGTTCCAGAAGGACACTGTGAAAACCCCAGAGAAAGGGGTTCTTGGGGCCCTGAAGACCTAGACTTGTGCTTTCCTTTCATGACAGGGGCTTCCTGGTAGCAAGGCAGAAAGGGAAATTGACAGCTTTTNTCCCTGTACAGTTGGCCAGGTTGTGCACTGTACATCTACTTCTTTGCACATGGCACGATCTCGGGTGTCTCTTAGGCTCACCGAATGGTGTTTTCTTAAGTATTTGGCACCAAGTGAGGCTTGGTAAACAGAAGGGCCTGGAGGGAGGGATTTTTTGGCCGGGTGGAAAGCCATGGGGAGGGGGGTGCGTGGCGCTAATAGCCTGGATGGGAGAGTGGCTTCTCTTGGGCGCTGTGCCTCAGAGCCCCACCCGAGATCGGGGCGCAGCACCTGGCTCCTCTCTGCCCCCCGTTCCCCCTTCCAGCACCAACAGCAGGTCTTGGGAGCCATCGAGAGAGCGAAGCAGGTCACGGCTCCTGAGCTGAACTCCATCATCCGGGTACGTACGTGTGGGGTGTGGGTGTGGGGCGGCGGGGGGAGGGGGCGCCGCTGCCG
>NW_027527386.1:2922180-2925783 GCF_008692635.1 Crocuta crocuta
GGAGCTCAGCCAGGAGCAGGGGAGGGGGGGGCGGGCGTCCCAGAATTCCCTTTCTCCCCTCCCCGAATAAAGATGAGGGTACTCAAGTTGTCTTGGTTTTTTTTTTTAATTTTTTTCCTTTTTCCAGTATACTAGCTTGTCTTTTAAGAAAAGGGATATTAAAAAAAAAAGAAAAATGTTTAAAAAAAAACAAGCAACACCCACACCTGTGTCTGTATATAGCCTTTTAGACTGTCAGCTTTTGTTGTGCTCAGTCGTCTGATCGCTGCGGAGAAGTGACAATGCTGTGTCGAGGGTGGGCTTAGCTGTGCCTTTCAAATAAAGATGTGAGAAGGTTGGTCGCCTTGTTCCTGCCTCTGTGTTGCGGGCTGCCGCGGTGCCCCCCTTCCCAGGGGAGGAGGGGGCTTCCCTCGCGTCTGAGCCCCCTCCTCGCGGGGGACTGGATGGCCAGAGCCCCGGGGGAGTCCCGCTCCTCGCTGTAAGCCTGTCCCGCGAACCTGATGCGTAGACCAGAGAGGGTCAGCCGGAGGGTCTAGGTCACACAGCCACGCCCGGGTGCTGGAGGCCCTGGTTTCTGATCGCCAGGCCAGAGGCTTCCTAAGGGGCATTATTTTCCCTTAGAGACAGAAGATAGTTCCTGACTGCGGGATCAGCCCCCACCGCACACACTAGACCCTTTTTTCCAGAGCTGAGAACAGACCCCCAGCTGGACCTGACCGTCCGAAGGCCCTCCCGCCACCCCTGAGCTGGACCACCTGGGAGCGCCAGACGGAAAGGAGATTCCCAGAGTGCATCGGTGCTTGGGCCAGGAGGGCCTGAGGGTGCCCACCCAGGATGTGGGGCGAGGCTGGGGGTGTGAGCCAGGGGCTGCTGGAGCCTAGAATTCTCTCCCTCAGGGACCTGGGCGCCCAGGGGACTGTTAAAGTCCAAGAAATTCTCACATGCCCCCCATCTGGTGGGTTCCCACGGGGGGACCAAGCGCAGGGGGGAAGGTGGGGTGCGGGACAGGGGCTGAGTGGTCCCCACAGCCTCCTGCTGGGTCTCCCCCCTCGGGGCTGCAGCTGGAGCGGTGAGGTCGCTCCCCGCCTAACGTTTATCCTTGGGTGAAAAACCCAAACTCCGCGCACCTGGGTGGCTCAGTGGGTTCAGCCTCCGACCCTTGGTTCGGCTCAGGTCATGATCTCGCGGTTCCTAAGAACGAGCCGCGTGGGCTCCACAGCGCTCACAACCTGCTTGGAATTCTCTCCCTCTCTCTGCCCTTCCCTTCCTCGCGCGTATGTATGCTCGTGCGCTCTCTCTCCAAATAAATAAATAAATATTTTTTAAAAATCAAACTGGGGCGCCCGGGTGGCTCTGTCGATTAAGCCTCTGACTTCGGCTCAGGTCACGGTCTCACGGTTGGTGAGTTCAAGCCCGGCGTGGGGCTCTGTGCTGATGGTTCAGAGCCTGGAGCTGCTTCACATTCTGTGTCTCCCTCTCTCTCTGCCCCTCCCCCCTCAAAAATAAATAACCATTTAAAAAAAGCAGGAGTACTGAGTGATTCCATTTATATAAAGAACAAAATCCAGCCCAAGTGACCTCTACTGTCAGGTGTCATGGGGTCACCCTCCGGAGGGGGGAGGGGCACGGGGACCTCTGATGCGGCTGCTCGTGTTTCCTGTGTCAGCTTTGCGTGCCGATTCCACGCGTCTGTTCACTCTGTAATAATTCATCAACATGTTCACTCACACCCTGTGTGCCCTTTTGTGTGTTACGTTTCACAATTTTTTCTTTTTTAAAGGTTCTTTTTTCTTTAATGTTTTATTTATTTTTGAGAGAGAGAGAGACAGCGTGAGCAGGGGAGGGTCAGAGAGAGAGGGAGTCACAGACTCTGAAACAGGCTCCAGGCTCTGAGCTGGCAGTCAGCACAGAGCCCGACGCGGGGCTCAAACCCACGAACCATGAGATCATGACCTGAGCCGAAGTCAGACACTTAACCGACTGAGCCCCCCAGGCGCCCCCAGATGACACTTTTCTGAAGTCCTCCCAGGACCCTCCCCCCAAACAGGACTCAGTGGCCCCCCACCCAGGTCCTCCAGGTGACAGCTGCCATTAATAGGTCACATGGTGGTTCCAGGCATTGGGTTTCCAGCCTCGATTTAAATCCCGGCTCCGTCTCCCATAGCTGGGCAGTCTAGACAAGTGGCTTCTCCCCTCTGGACCTTGGTTTCCCTGTCTGTAAAATGGGTTTAATCTCGATACAACCCCTTGTTATTATTTAATCGGTGGAAATGCTTATAGCACAGCCTGGCACATTCCTTCCTTCCTTCCTTCCTGGCGACCTACTCTGAGCCCCAGGGAGGGACCCAGAAGACAGAAATTCCCGCCTCTGGCTGGAACAGACAGATAACCAGGAAAATACAAAACGTGTCAGCACACATGTTGATAAAGAGCCAGGCAAAGGAGGGATGGGAGCCTGGGCTGCATTTTTTTTTTTTTTAATTTGCACATAGAAGCAACTCAATAAATGTTAGCACTTCACTGAGGGCAGACCTGGGTCTGTAGCCGTCTCAGACCCTAACTAGTGATTTGAGGCAAGTGAAGTCACTTGTCTGATCTCCGTTTCTGGGAAACTGCTCCCGAGAATTAGCAGGAAGCCTGCGAGGGCTCACAAGCTGTCAGCTGGTGTTATTATTACTGATCTTGCCGGCAGATGAAGGGCTCGTGGGAGGGGGGCCTCTCAAATCCGACACCCCCAAACCAGGGGTCTTCTCCGGGGAAGGGGGCGCCCTGCCCGGCCACGGAGGATCTGTGACCTCGGGGGTCTCCCTTCGGGCCCCGGAGCACCCCCATCCCAAATCCCCCCTCCCTTGGGGAGGGTCGGGGAGCCCCCCGTGGCGGACGCGGACGGGAAGGTCCTGGGGGGGCGGGAGCGCGGGGCGGGCGGAGGGGGCGCCTGGGTGCCCCCTCCCCACCGCGGCNACTGGAAAAGGGACCCCCCCCCCAGAGAAGGAGGAGAGGGAGGGGGAGGAGCAGTGCCCCCAGCCCCTGGGCACCGGAGTGAGGAGAGGAGGGCCATCCACTTCTGACCTCCCCACCCCCTCTCAGATCCCATCCCTTGAGGGGGGGGGTCCCTTCTCCTTCTGCAAAGCCCCTCCCCTTCTCTGCCCATTCCCGTTTGGAAGGGTCTTTCCAGCAGGGAATCGCTCACCTGGGGTGTGGGCCGCCCCCCTTCTCTGTGCTTCAGTGTGCTAATGTCCTCAGTGCTGGAGACCGCCCTAGGCCCCAGTGGCCTGAGAGGGACCCAGGCCGTCCCCAAACACCCCTTCTGTGCCTGCACTGAGAGCACCCCAGTCCCTCTCCGTCCTGGTTCTGGTGTGAGCGGGAACTCCCCATGGGATCCAGGAAATGGGCACAGTCGGGCCCGCACACCTGCGGCCTCCCTTCTTCCCGGGCCCCCTGGGCACCAGCAGCTTGGACGCAGCAGTCTTGGGGGAGAAACAGAAAGAAGCCGGTGGGGTCTGGGACCTGGAACTGTCACGCTGCCCATTTCGCAGATGGCAAAACTGAGGCCCAAAGAAGGACAAAAGGTTGTCCCTCAAGGCAAGGCAGTGCTGTGGCGGG
>NW_027527386.1:2925867-2926420 GCF_008692635.1 Crocuta crocuta
CTGTGGCGGGTCCCTGGCCTCTGCTAAGGAGCCCGTGGCCCCACGAGGAGCACCCAGAAATAATCAGGAAACCAAAACGAGTCATCAGGATAACAGAAATCACGCACAGCGATGATTCGAACATCTACTAAGGCCCCAGCCCTGGCTGAGCGTTTTGACTACACGTCTGTTCATTCTTTTTTTTAAGTTTATTTATTTATTTTTGTGATCTCTACGCCTAACTGGGTTTGACCCAGAGAGCAAGTCACGAGGCAGCTGGGCGCCCCATCTCGCAGTTGTTCTTGAAAAGACCTGTGAAGGAAGGACCATTGTGCAAATAAACTGAGGGGGCGCCCGGGTGGCTCAGTCGGTTGGGTGTCCGACTTCGGTTCAGGTCATGATTTCACGGTTTGTGGGTTTGAGCCCCACATTGGGCTCTGTGCTGACAGCTCCCAGCCTGTTTCGGATTCTGTGTCTCCCTCCCTCTCTCTGCCCCTCCCCTGCTCATGCTCTGTTACTCTCTGTCTCAAAAATAAATAAATAAATGAATATTTATTAAAAAAAAAAAAAAGGA
>NW_027527386.1:2927310-2928439 GCF_008692635.1 Crocuta crocuta
CTGTGGCGGGTCCCTGGCCTCTGCTAAGGAGCCCGTGGCCCCACGAGGAGCACCCAGAAATAATCAGGAAACCAAAACGAGTCATCAGGATAACAGAAATCACGCACAGCGATGATTCGAACATCTACTAAGGCCCCAGCCCTGGCTGAGCGTTTTGACTACACGTCTGTTCATTCTTTTTTTTAAGTTTATTTATTTATTTTTGTGATCTCTACGCCTAACTGGGTTTGACCCAGAGAGCAAGTCACGAGGCAGCTGGGCGCCCCATCTCGCAGTTGTTCTTGAAAAGACCTGTGAAGGAAGGACCATTGTGCAAATAAACTGAGGGGGCGCCCGGGTGGCTCAGTCGGTTGGGTGTCCGACTTCGGGTCAGGTCATGATTTCACGGTTTGTGGGTTTGAGCCCCACATTGGGCTCTGTGCTGACAGCTCCCAGCCTGTTTCGGATTCTGTGTCTCCCTCCCTCTCTCTGCCCCTCCCCTGCTCATGCTCTGTTACTCTCTGTCTCAAAAATAAATAAATAAATGAATATTTATTAAAAAAAAAAAAAAGGAAGAAACTGAGGCTCGAGAGGGGCAGTGACTTGTCCGAGAGCACAGAGCCCGGAACCTGGATTCTGATGCAGGGGGTCCAAGCCACAGGGTCCAGGGTCTTAGCCATTTTGTGTAAGAGAAAGAGGAAGCTTCTGGAGCCTTGAAGAGGAGGGCTTCAGGGGTGGGAGGGCCAGGCCAGGCAGGGCAGGGAGGAGGCCAGGGCAGAGAGGGAGGGGGCGCTCCTTGAGACACCCCCCCACCCCTGCCTTGCAGAGGCCTCCATGCTAACCATTCTTGGCCTGAGGCTCACTATGCCTCCCCCCCCCGCCCCGGGGCGCCGGTGACCTCCATCAACACCCTCGCTTTGGCTTCATCAATCACAACGCACAACTTAAGGCAACAGATACCCCCTTGTCCCCCCCCAACCCGTGACAAAAGGGACCTGGTCTGACTCGGTCATCGCTGCGTCTGCAGGCTTAGCGCTGCGCCCAGTAGGTGCTCGTGCAGGCCGGGGAGCCAGGCCCGCGGGCCCCTGCGGCGCAGCCTCGGAGCCAAGGCAGGTGTCAGGCGGGGGTCGGGCGGGGCTCGCGTCCGGTT
>NW_027527386.1:2928633-2928865 GCF_008692635.1 Crocuta crocuta
GCCCACCCCAGCCTCCTCCCTGCGCCCCACTCTCTCCTCCTCCCTCCTCCTCCCCTCCCCTCCCCGCCTCCCGCGCCCGGCGCCCTGCTGGGCCTGACCGGGCCTGTCGGGGAGCGTGCTGGCCCGGCCCGCGCGGTTAATGGTGGGTTTCCCGGTGTCGGCTGAGGGCAACACGACGCTCGGTCTGGCCGGCCTGGGACGCGGGGCTGGGGTGGCCCCGGGCTCCGGCCTG
>NW_027527386.1:2929004-2932467 GCF_008692635.1 Crocuta crocuta
CCATGGCAGGCCCTGAGCGCCCACCCTGAGCGCGAGCTCGGCGCTGTGTGACCAGGCACAGGTCCCTAGGCGTCTCTGGGCCTGGCTGCCTCCACTCCGCCCTGCTCCGCAGCCAGCCCCACTGGCCACCGGCATTTATTGGACGCCCCACCCTGGGCTGGGGGCCCAGGGACCCAGGACAGGGCTCCTCTTGACCCTGGTGGAGCCCACAGCGTCTAGGAAGACAGATAACAAACCACCAAATAAGAAAATAAGATAATTTCAGAGACCAGCCAAATGCTACAAAGAAAAATCCAACAGGGGCTGGAGACGGAGAATGACAGGGGGCCTCTCTCCGTGGAGGTGACATCTGAGCTGAGACTTGGATGACAGGAGCCTGCGGGGGTGGGGGGTGGGGGCTGAAGGCTGAGGGAAGGAGAGGCTAAAGCCCAGAGGCAGGACTGTTACTCTGTTGCTTGCCTGGAGGCTCCAGCACAAAGTAAAGGGAATAATCCAGCGCCCCCCCCCCCATAAGGGCACCAGGAGGTCGCATCATCAAGGGCTAGCTCCCCCTCTTTTCAAGATGAGCAAACTGAGGCCGCGTATGAAGGTCTCCCAGCAAACCGGAAGCTGGAAGAGTAAGCTTCCCATTGGGCCACATGGTCTGTTCGATGCCTGCCGGGAACTGGGCAAATCTGGGGTCCAGCAGGAGCGCCCCAAGAGTAGGGCTGGAGGCGGGGTTCATGGAGATGCCAGGAGCTGGGGTCGGGGGTGTAGAGGGTGAGGCCCAGCCTTGGGCTGGAGGGGACGCGGGTGCGTGTGGTCTGGGACCAGGGGAGCCCCAGAGAGAGGTTGCCTTGTGGGCCAGCGCCCGCCTGCTTCCCCCCTGCACACACTCACAGTAACAGCAGGCGGAGGCAGCCTCCCCGTTTGATCCTATGACAACACAAGGGAGTTTCCATTGTTCCTCTCAGTTCACACAGTCACAGTAGCAGAGCAGCACAAGGCCGGATTTGAACCCAGGCCTCCAAGGGAGGTGTGATCTCAGGCGGACATGGACCCCTGCAGGGTAGGGTAGCAGTGGGGAGGAGGTCAGGGACCCTGGATCCCTGCCCCAAACACTGGGTGACCTCGGAGAGGCTCTGCCCCTCCCTAGACTTGCCTCTTTATCCTCCCAGCAGATATAAGAGGCAGCCACTGGGTTGGGCCTGGGCCGACCACAAAATAACCAGTGTCTAAAGAGGAATGAGACTTTACCGAAGGAAATAAAACGAGAGCGGCTGACCAAGAAGGGAGGTTGAGGGATGTCGTGGCCGGGCTGGCCAGACCAGGCCTCGCCAGCATGTGATGCTCCATCCAAGACTGAAAGGGAGGGAAGATTCAGCCATGGTCCAGGCAAAGGACACAGTGCATGCAAAGGTCCTGGGGCGGGACCTTACGTGGTGTGTCAGAAGAACAAGCACGAGGCCTGAGAAGCTGGAGGGGAGTGAGTGAGGGGGAGAGAGGGAGGAGGTGAGGGCAGGACAAGGGTCGGCCCGTGTAGACAGAGGTGGGAATTTGGATTTTATTCTGAGGGTGATGGGGGAGGGCGGAGCTCTGGAAGATCTTTTTTTTTTTTTTAATATTTATTTATTATTGAGAGAGAGACAGAGCATGAGCTGGGGAGGGGGAGAAAGGCGGAGACAGAGAATCCGAAACAGGCTCCAGGCTCTGAGCTGTCAGCACAAAGCCCAATGTGGGGCTCGAACCCACAAACCGCAAGATCATGACTTGGGCGGAAGTCGGACACTCAACCGACTGAGCCACCCAGGCGCCCCTGGAAGATCTTAAGCACAGGGAAGGATGGAGTCTGATCACATTTTTAAAAGGCAAATCTCTGTGCCTAAGACTGGGCTCCAAATGGGGACCCGGAGATCAAGAGTGGAAGGCTCTACTGCTGAGCCATTTTAACAAGTAATCAAAAATGTAGGGGGAAGGGAGAGTGTGTGTAACTTATTAGAAGATTCGGTCACCAACCGGGTCCCTGACACCCACTGGTCAGAACCTATTGACTTTTTAGACCCTTGTGAAAGTAGGCAGACGGCCACCTTCCCCCACTTCACAGCCTGGGCAAGGTCAGGGTCCCCCCAGCGAGGTGAGGAGTCAGAGCTCGTGACTCCTCAGTCCCAGGGAGGACTTAAGGTTGCCCCAGTTTTCCTCTGCCTCTACTTTGGGTTAGGGAGGTACAAATGCACTGCTGAATGAAGCAACTCCTTTGCAACCCGCAGAACCCCAGCTTAAACACCCCCATCTGGCATCCAGGAAGCCCTCCAGGCGTCCCAAGCAGGGAGGGCACTCCTGGCTCTGGCTCTGCCCCCACCCACAGCCCTGCTTCCGGCTCCATCGCCGCCCTGGCTACAGGGGGCTGAGGGCCCTCTGCTTGGTCGGCCTCCCACCGCACCCCCCTCCGTTTCCCGATTTGGGGAACCCGTCCTTGAGTCCCAGCACGGTCAAGCCTGGCTGCTCACACACGGGGCAGCAGACAGCACTGGTTTCACGAACAAGTCTTGTCCAACTATCTCACTAAACACTGGTGAGCAAACCGGGGCTCAGAGAGGCGCGCCCCGTCTTAAGGTCACGGTGGGGGGCGCCCCATGTTCCCAGGTGGAAGCTATCGTGTGTGACTCTTCGGAGGGGGGCTCGCCGCCAACCCTGGCAGAACAGAGGCTCCGAGGTCACCTGAGAAGCCCTGGCCCTCGGGAGGGGACAGGCCTGGCTGGTGGCCCGGGAGCTCGGCTGGGGGCGGGGGCGGTAGGCAGAGGTTGGCGAAGTCGGAAGCCAAAGGCTCGGCCTCCCCGAGGGAGCCGCTTTCCCGGCCCGGGTCGGATCAATGGGCTGTAATTATACCGCGCCGGGCCCGGAGCCGGCGGGGAGGGAGCGGGAGCTGGCAGCGGAGAGGCGGCGGGCGGGGGAGCGCGGCCCGGGAGACGGACCCACGTTACTTTGATTGACAGCCCGGGCGGGCGCCGCGCGGGAGCTTCTGGGGATCGTAGTCTTTCCGAGAACTCTGCCCCTGCCTCCTCTCCCGTGGGCGCTCTGGGAAACTGAGGCACGGGAGCCAGCACGTCCCCTCCCCTCCGCCTACACGTGGGCTTATCCTTCCCCCCTGTGACCTGGGGACAAAAACTGAGCCGTGCTAGGGGCCTCCAGTCACGGGTGAGAGTCTCAGCCCTTCCCGGGGACTGGAGGTGGGAGATGTCCAGCTTGAAGTCTACCTCGGTTTACCTATCTGTGAAATAGGGCGAAAGGCGCCTAGTCGGCCCCGTCATCTGGCCGGGCTTTTCCAAGATTGCTTGTAGGACGAGGGGCTCCTGCTTTTAAGGAGAGACTCGCCAGGCCCAGGGGGTGGCCGGCTTCTCCGGGTATTCGGATTCTAATCGGACCGGATCCCCCCCCAACCCCCACTCCCGATGAGCCCTGGTGTGCAGGAGGCTCTCAGGGACTC
>NW_027527386.1:2932616-2934264 GCF_008692635.1 Crocuta crocuta
AGCCGCACTCTCCATACCCCGCTGGCAGCCTTCCGATTGGCCCAGCCGATCCTAGGCTCTCCTGCCATTGGTCGCGGGTTTCTTGATCCCCATTGGCTAGTGCCCATTGTGATGTCATGGACCCATGTGGGAGCGCCGCGGGAGGATTGGCTGGCGCACCCAGCCAACCGCCGCGGAGAAAGGAATTTCCACAGTAGCTGAGGCGGCGAGGCTGATTTAAGGTGGTCTGAGCAATCCCGGTCCCAGCGCTGCTTCTCAGCTTTTTCCTTTAAAAAAAAAAACAAAAAAAACCCCACATCATAAGCCAGGAACCGGGGCTGAGCCTTCCTAAGTAGAAGGAGAGAGATCCGAAGCTAAGTCCTCTCCCCTATTTTGCAGCTTCTCCCTGGATTCTGTAGATAGGGAAACTGAGACCTCGGGAGGCGGGGCGTGAGGCCCTGTAAGGCACTGAGCTGGGCACAGCCTTCTGGATGGGATGAGAAGGTTGTGCTAGACTGCCCAGACTCTGAAACCCACCCCTGGCCAGTCCTTTCCCTGCCTCCTACTCTGGCTGGATGTGACATTTCAGCGAGTTCTGGAGTCATGGGCTGCCTGAGGGTCGCCCATCTCACAGGCTGCTCTCAGCTAAGTCTCCCCAAATTCTCACAGCTGCTCCCAAAAGCTGCTGCTCAGAGCAAAATGTCTCCTCCTTCCTGGCAGATCACATACACCATAGTGTGTGTGTGTGTGTGTGTGTGTGTGTGTGTACGCGTGTGTGTGGTCCTGTGGCTTCTCAGGCAATCCACAAATCTGTATTTACCTCCCTTGTGGCGTATGCCTGGTAGAAACATCTAAAGCCTGGTGGGTAAAGGTCCCCTCTTCCAGGAAGCCTCCTCTGGACTCACCAGGAAGAGGCCCGTTCCCCTCCAGATGCTCCCTCCGTCAGGGCACTAACTAGGTGGGCCCGGGAGTGAGCGCTTGACTCTGCCTCCTCCCAGGGCCGGGTCCTCCCGAGGACCCCGGTGTCTTCCGGCATGAAGATGGGTTCTGGAACAGATACCTCCCTGAACAGCCCGAGCTCAGCGTGTGTAAAGGGAGATACATCTTGGAGGAGTTGCCTGTGGGGCTGGGCCTGGAAGACATGATTTTCTCCAGGCAGAAAAGGAGCAGGACAGAATTCCGGGAAGAGAAAACCGCACAAGCAAAAGCCCAGAGGGGGGAGAGAACCCGCAGTAGGAGACGGGGCTGCTGTGGCTGGAGCAGAGAGGGCGCGGGAGCGGGAGGTGAAGCCCGACTGGGACGGGGGTGCAGGGCCGGAGATCTGGCGATGTGTCCCCAGGGCCGTGGGGAGCCGCGAGAAGGTTGGGAGTGAGGGAGGGCCAGACTCACCAAAGGTGACAATAGTGAACTCTGCTCACATGGGGGACGTAGGTGGCTGGAGCTCAGATGGAGGGGTGAGGAGCTGGCACAGGCCGGAGGGGGCGCTGCGGGGAGAGGGAGAGAAGCGGCTGGGTTGCAGCTCTGTGTCGGGGGAGCAGGGTGGACTGTGGGGCCTGGCAAGGGGGAAGGTGCGACATCTAGCGACCCTGGGGACATCCAGGGGAGGCGTGACACTTCCTGGAAAGGTTTTGGACACAGGACACACAGACCCCCCCCCCCCCCCCCCCCC
>NW_027527386.1:2934303-2935805 GCF_008692635.1 Crocuta crocuta
GCAGAGTGGTGGACCTCTTGTTTCTTAGAAGCTCCCAGCAGGAGTGTGGCCAGCCACCTCTGGCTTTGGCTGGACGGACTGTTTCTTCTCTTTACCACATTGGCTATTTGTTTATTGAGCACCTACTGTGTGTCAGGCTCTGCGAGGGATGGGCTCTGTCCCCACACAGCCTAGTGAGGGAGACAAATATCCAGTAGAGCAACCCGTGGAGAAACATCATCATGTCAAAACAGAACAAAACAAACTGTGCGGGGGATGGACCCAGAAGGATCGAGAACAGGATGCAGAGTTGGAGAATAACAAGATGGAGGTGCAGACACCACTTAAATGGGTGGCCAGGAGGGGCTTTCTTAGGAGGCGACGTGTGAGCTGAGGCTTGACGACGGGATGCAAGAGAACAGTATTCCAGGCAGAGGGGACAGGAGTCCAAAAGCCTTGAGGCACGCCCCTGTCTGGTCTGCTGGCAAAACAGTGAAGAGGCCTGAGCGTCCCTCTGTCCCTCCGTCTGAAGCAGAGGGGACGAGGGTGAAGATGAAGAGAGTTGGGGTGAAGGAGAGGAGGGCAGGGAGGGGTTTGTGCAGGGCCTTGTGGAAAGAGGGAGGAGTCTGGTTTTATTTTGATGGTAATAGGGAGCCATTGAATACTCCACACACACACACACACACACACACACTCACTCATATCTTTACCCTCAGGAGCTCTGTTCCTCTCCCACCTTCACATCCTCAGATCTCATCTCCAGTGTCAACCTCTTCAAACAGGCCTCCCCCAGACATGCCAGATAAGTAGGTTCCTCTCATTAGTCTCGATCCCTGCTCCCCAAACTCTTCCTCTGTGCCCATAAATAGTTCCATATCACCACGCTGCGGTCTTGTCCTGTTCCCGGAGCTCAGAGGAGGCACGAATCTGTTCTCCTTCACCCTCCCTTATACCTCTGCTACCTGGAAAGGTCCCTGGCAGGTAATAGATGTTTGATAAACACCTGTTGGCTGGAAGGCGATGCTCTTAAGCATAACAGGGTTTGCTTGCTCCCCTACAGACACAGTGCAGGTATTGATAGAAAGCAGGGGTTTCTCTCTATGTTGTGCCCCAGTGCTCAGAGCACTATGCCGTCCCCAATAGGTGATCAATATGTTTGTTGATCGACTTAATAAAAGACCCTGAGGTTTTTCATAAGCAAGATGGGAATAAGCATGTCCCACCTCCCAGGTGAGTGTAAGGTGTCTGTGGCCTGTGGTGGGAGGTGCAGCCTCTGCCCTCAGATACCTCAACTGCCATTCTCATGGGAGCTCAGAGTCTGAGGGAGGAGACAGCCCAGTCTGCTGGTGGTAGCAGTGGAAACACCAGATCCCGCCTGTGGGGGTTGACTGTGCCAGGCCAGGCTGAGGGCTGTTCATGTACCAGCTCCGTGAAAACCAGCCCCTGTGTCTGCCATTTTACAGGTGGGAATACTGAGGCCCAGAGAGGGCTAGGGCGTCCCTCCTGATACGCAGCTTTACCCG
>NW_027527386.1:2936402-2940888 GCF_008692635.1 Crocuta crocuta
TGGGGGCTGGGGCTGCGCGGGGTGGGGGGCGCGGGCGTCAGGGAGCTCAGACGCCACCGTCCCCCCCAGACCCCGCTTCAGTCCGGCCAGCCCTTCAAGTTCTCGATCTTGGAGATCTGCGACCGCATCAAAGAGGAATTCCAGTTTCTTCAGGCTCAGTACCACAGGTGAGGGGGGGCCGGGGCCGCCCCCGCCCCAGGGGACCCGGGAGCCCACCTGGGAGCCCCAGGGAGAGCGACCCGGCCCCTGGGGCCCCAGGGGTGCAGCCAGGCGGGAGCGGGGCCTCCCGGGTGCGGGGCAGAGGGAGACCCCCTCCCCCAGGGGCGAGGGAGGGCTTCCAGGTGGCAGCGCAGGTGAGGCGGCCGGGGGACCGTCAGTGCCGGGACACTTGGAGCCTGAGAAGGGGCGGGAAGGGACTGGGACCGGGTGGTGGGCCGGTAATGAGGAAGTGGGGAGGGGGCCAGGAGCCAAACCCATCACTCTGGAAACTGGCCTAGATGCGGTGTCCGGGGGTCTTTTGCGGAGGTCGGGGTGGGCTGGGGGTAGAGGCAGGAACCCAGCGGGACCCCAAGCCCCGGCTCCTTCCCAGCCTCAAGCTGGAATGCGAGAAGCTGGCCAGTGAGAAGACGGAAATGCAGCGACACTATGTCATGGTGAGGGGCTTATCGCGCCAGAAGGGGCGGCAGGAGGGCTTCTCTGTGGGAAAGCGCTGGGGGTGTGAGCCCCACTCACACTCACCGTGCCGCTCTGGGCCTCAGTTTCCCTGTCTGTAAATTGGGGGTGCTCCAACTCTTACAAACAATGGGACGGAAGGATGTCCCCTCTCACCACCCCCCCACCACCCTGAACCCCGGCATCTCTGGGGGGCTGGGGTCTCTGGGCACTTCCTCCCTGCCCCCTCCCTGCTTCTTCCTCTGGTCTTGACCTCTGGGCTCCCAGGAGGCTGGGAGGCTCTGCGCCTGCTGTGACTCCCCCAGCCTGGGGGCTCCTGGAAGGCCCAGCATCCCCCTGCGTCCCCCTGCGTCCCCCTGCGCGGGGCTGGGCACCCACTGGCCCAGGATGCCTCCCAATGAGCAGTGGAGTTTTCCCTTTGCAGTACTACGAGATGTCCTACGGACTCAACATTGAAATGCATAAGCAGGTAACTGGTGGGGGTCGGGGTGCTCAGCGGGAAGGGTGAGGGTCTGGAGCCCCGGAGAAACCCAGCTGGGGTGAAGCTGACCCAGGGAATAGGGACCTTACCCGATTTCAGCGTCACAAAAGGAAAACACTTCTGAACTTCTGGAGTCACACGGTCCGGCAGAGGGACAAGCAGTGCAGGGACAGCCGGGGCCGGGTGTCCGGGTCAAGGAGGGCTTGTGGCAGAGGCTGGCGGCCAGGTCAGGGAGGAGGTAGACACTTCTGTCCCAGGGAGGGGGGCGGCCACACAGTCTCTGAGGTCCCGCTCAGCCCAGGGAGTCTGATGTTTGGAGGTGGATCCTGAGATGGTCTAAGATGGACCTCAAGCTTCTGTTGATGCTTTGAAGGTTCTAGATTGACCGTAACGGTCCGAGGTTCTGAGACTCTCCTAAGCTTCTAAGTAGGATTCAAGGTTCTTAGTTAGACCGAAGCATTCTGAGGTGACTGCGGTTGTTCAAGATTGACCCTCTCCAACCTGAGACGGAACTCAGGGTTCTCTGATACATAAGGGGCCCTGAAAGATTCCCAGGTTGATGGAATCTTAGATTGAGTCCCTCAGACTATCGGGGGGCAGTGGGCGGAGCCTAAGACGGTGGGGCTTCCTGGTGGGGAAGGGACGGGGTGGGCCTAGAGGGTGGGTGCCTGGGGGCGCCTGGCCTGGTGTGCAGCTCTGGGATGTGTGGGCTCTGCAGGGTATGGTGCGGGCGGGAGGGGGCTTGTCTGCCTGGAGCACGGTGCGGTCCCGTGGGTGCGTGAAGGACACCCTCTTGCAGGGTGGGGGTGTGTGCTAGGACCCAGTCTGTCCTGCTGGGAATTCAGACTCTGCCCAGATACCTTCAGCACCCAGCACCCCTCTGTCCCAGGCAGAGGCAATGCATGGGCTGACGGGCACACACCTGGGTGTCCCCTAGCTGCCCCCTCCCCCCCCAAGCCCTCTCTCTGCACAGCCCTGCGGGGCACCCCTGGCCCAGGCCCCGTCCGGATAAAAACTCACTGGTAAAACCGCCCTGTCCCTACCCCACTCCCTGGATCTCCCTCTACTGCATTCCCTCTGCTTCGACGCCCACCGTGTGGGTTTTCCGCACACCAACCAGTCCGCAAACTGGTACCAGCAGATGTTCTACGATTTGGCTCGGTTCTGACACTTTCAGCCTGGAGTTAGCACGGACCGCCCACCGCCCGTCACCACCACCAGGTTCAGGGCTCAGCCCTGCACCACCCCGCCCACTGGACACGCCAGTCAAAAGTCTGGGTCTCTGGCCCAAACTCCTGACCAACCAGCTATATGTACAGTGAGGGTTCCCATAACCCCCTTCTCAGGTTCAGCAATCGGCCAGAACCGTCCACAGAACTCAGGAAAGCCGTGTGCTTGCCTAGATTGCCTGCTCGTTCTATAGGCTCTGACTCGGGCGCAGTCAGGGGGGAGAGAGGCGCAGGGGAGGCGGGGGGAGGCACCACGCTCCCACAGCCTCCGTGCGTTCACCCGCCCGGAGCTCTCTGCCTGCCCAGTTACGGGCATTTGTGGAGGTTTCGCTGGACAGGCTGGCGATTAACTCATTGGCCATGTGGTCAGCTCCACCCTCGTCCCTCTAGTAAACTCAGGTATGATTGAAAGGGGCTTACTGGGGACGGCACAAATGTCCCCCCTTCCCCATCGCTGAGAAATTCCAAGAGTTTTAGGGGCTCTGTGCCAGGAACTGGGGACAAAGAACAAAGTATATATATTTCTTATCCTAACGCCACAAGCCCCGCCCCCCCCAGTGTGGCACATGTGGGTGTCCCTGCCTGGCCACGGCCCCAGCTTGAAGACGAGACCCAGAGACAGGGGCCTGGAGAGGCCACTCCTTTGTTTACACTGACCCTGCCGCTAAGTACCCCATCCGAGTGGGGCGTCTGCGTCGCTGCTTCCTGGGAATTTGTTGATTGTGTCTGGTGGCTGGTGTATCCGTCCTTGCCTTCCGGCTCAAGGCTGCCCTGGCCATCAGCTCAGCACATCGCTCCTCAGCAGCCCCTCACCCACCCCCGAGCCTGTGTGCCCCTCGGCCTTCAGTGCCTCTGTTTGCACCTGCTGGTGACAGCCCCACCCCCTCCAAGCTTTGCCGAGGCTTGGATCCCTGGACTTGAGGGTCCCCCCCCACCCCAAGCTTCCTCCTCATTGTTTCCTGCCAGGCCGAGATCGTGAAGCGCCTCAGTGGTATCTGTGCTCAGATCATCCCCTTCCTGACCCAGGAGGTGAGTGCGCCTGCCCGCGGGGGGGCAGAGGGGCAGAGGGCAGCTGGAAGATGGGGGGCGGGGGAGGGCTGGCTCCAGGCCTCTNGACTGAGGGTGAGGAAGGAGTGGGTGCAGCCAGGCTGCGGGGTCCGAGTGCTGGCCGTGTGCCCTTGGCGCCTTGCCTCGTCTGTGCCTCTGTGGCGTGTTCGGGAAGCTGATCCGTGCAAGGGCGATGCGGGGAGCTAGGGAAGCACCCGGTAACAGCCAGCCCTCGCGTGTGTTCAGTGGAATAAGCCAGTAACAGAAGGGCACGTGCTGTCCAGTCCCGCCCGCGGGGGGCCTCTGCAGGGGTCCTGTCCACGGAGACAGAGTAGATTGGGGGAGGCGAGGGGGCAGTGCTTCATGGGGACAGGATCTCACTGTGGAGAGATAAGAAAGTTCTGGAGACGGATGGTTGCACACAGTGTGAATGTACTTGATGCTGCTGAGCTGCGCACTGATGTCTCTCCAAAATAAATAAACGTTAAAATTTTTTTAATGTTTTATTTCTGAGAGAGAGAGAGACAGCGTGAGCAGGGGAGGGTCAGAGAGAGAGAGAGAGAGACACAGGATCTCAAGCAGCTCCAGGCTCTGAGCTGTCAGCACAGAGCCCAACACGGGGCTCGAACCCACGAACCACGAGATCATGACCTGAGCTGAAGTCGGATGCTTAACTGACTGAGCCACTCAGGCGCCCCTGAAAATTTTTTAAAACATAAAATGGAGTGGGAGAGAAGAGAAACAGCAAAGCTCTAGAGACGAGGATGGGGTGAAGGGACGGGGCCTCAGAGGGCGCCGCCCGGGCGGCTGGGGGCTCCGAGCAGACGGGGAGCCTGAGCCCCCCTCCCGGTCCCCCACCTCCCAGCATCAGCAGCAGGTGCTACAGGCCGTGGAGCGGGCCAAGCAGGTGACCGTGGGGGAGCTGAACAGCCTCATCGGGGTGAGTCCTCCCAGCCCCTGCCCTGCCCTGGGGAGACCCCACCCCCGGGTCCCCGACACCCAGCCGGTGCTCAGGCTGAGGGGTGCCGGGCGGGGGGTGGGGGTGGGCAGCCGGCCT
>NW_027527386.1:2941019-2945711 GCF_008692635.1 Crocuta crocuta
GCAGGCACCGAGTCATCTGAGTGTGAGGAGTGAAGGAGGGCCTGTGGGCCGTGGGGGTCAGCTTCGCTCCCCATGGCTGTGTGTCCTTGGGCGACTTCCTGCCCTCTCTGGGCATCTGCCTGAACAGTTCAGGAAAGAACAGTCCAGTCCTTTGTGAGCGTGTTGGAGAAGGGAGATCTGAGTGGGGAGGAGGGCTCTATAGACCTTGGAGGGCGCGCCCTCTGGCCCCACGGCTGCGAATCCCTCAGGTCTCCTGTCTCTCTCTCTCTCTCTGTCTCTTTCTCTCTCTCTGCCTTGCCTCCAACCTGCCAGTGGAGAGAGCCCCAAGCAGGGTAAGTCCCGGAACCTCGGTGACATTGGCTTTGCCTTCGAATGTGGCCGAGCAGCTCAGGTCCTCAAGGCAGGACGCAGTGTTGTCGCTGCTCGTCTGGGGCCTTTGGTGCAGGAGATAAATGTCCCCACCGCTAGAGTTTTCTTTATCGCAAGTTTTCAATCCTGAGCTTTTTTTTTTTTGGCAATTGAATAAGCGAATGCATGCGTGTGGCGCCTTCCACTCATGAGCTCATCCACCATCCGTTCGGTGTCACCATCTGTCAGAGTGGGTGCCCGATGGAAATAGGAGGTGAGCCCTGTGTGTACTTTTTTTTAAAAAACTGCTTAATTTGGAAGCAGTTACCAGTGCATCGGACGGGGCCAAGAAGGGCACAGGGAAGCCCGTGTACCCGGCACCCAGCCTCCCCCGCCATGACGTCTCGTGTAAAATACGGTAGAGGGTGCAGGAAACCGCACACGGGCGCAGCCCACGGAGTTCACTTGGCGCCCGTTGTTGCGCTGTGTGTGTGTGGGGGGGTTCCCACGCGGTTTTTTCCTTTGTTCACAGCGTCACCATCTGCGATGTGATTGCACATTTTCTAGTAGCCATGTTTACTTAATTTATTTTTTTAGTTAAAAAATTTTAATGTTTGTTTATTTTTGAGAGAGAGAGCGGGGGAGGGGCAGAGAGAGAGGGAGACACAGAGTCTGAAACAGGCTCCAGGCTCCCAGCTGTCAGCACAGAGCCCGACACGGGGCTCGAACCCACGAACCGTGAGATCATGACCTGAACCGAAGTCAGAGGCTCAACTGACTGAGCCCCCCAGGTGCCCCCCCCCCACCAAGTAGCCATGTTTAAAAAGTTAAACAGATGAGATGCATGCAGATGGTATGTTTTACTTCCATCACGTATCCAGAATATTTCGAAGTGTAATCGACTTAAAAATGATTAACAGCATGTTTTATGCTCCTTTTATTGTACAAGATCCAAATGTGTTTTGCTCTTCGAGCTCATCTCAGCTTGCACCAGGGCCCCCCCACCAGCCGCCCCCTCCCCCCGCCACCGGGGACACCGGGCAGTGTCTGGGAACATCTGTGGTTGTCACGACCGCATGGCCTCTGCCCTTAGAAGGTCCCATTTCCCAGATGCGAAGCCTGAGGCACAGATCTTAAGAGCAGAGATGGGGACCCTCCGTCTTCGCTGGGCCCGGAGATGGGCGTCTCCTCCCATCTCTCTGTTCTGTGTAGCTCGTAGGTGCGCGGACGCTTAGGTACCAGTGACGGTGGTGGCAGTTTCTGTCCCTGCCCTGGGCCTTGTTTGCTCACCACAGCGTGTAGGAGAGCAGTTCAAATGGCCCTTTTTGACCTTTGGGTCAGAGGAGCAGATGCCCAGAGAATGTTGTGCTGTAGACGCCTTTGCCCGGGCGGGGCTTGTGTTTGTGGTAAGCTCTGCTGCCAGATGCCAGCTTGCCCTGTTTGCTTCATGTAAGACAGTTCCTTCAGGGGCGCCTGGGTGACTTCGTCGGTTGAGCGTCCGACTTTCGCTTAGGTCATGATCTCGCAGTTCGTGGGTTCGAGCCCCGCGTCGGGCTCTGTGCTGACTGCCAGCTCAGAGCCTGGAGCCTGTTTCGGTCTGTGACTCCCTCTCTCTCTGACCCTCCCCCGCTCACGCTGTCTCTCTCTCTCTCTCTCTCCTAGAAATAAATAAAACATTTAAAAAAAATTTAAAAAAGACAGTTCCTTTAAAATAATTTTTTTAATGTTTTAATTTATTTTTGAGAGACAGAGCCAAGTGGGGAAGGGGCAGAGAGAGAGAGAGAGTCCCAAGCAGGCTCCAAGCTGTCAGCACCAAGCCCGACACGGGGCTCGAACTCAAGAACTGTGAGATTGTGACCTGAGCCAAAAACGTGAGTTGGATGCCCAACCGACTGAGCCCCCCGGGGCCCCTCAGGCGATTCCTACAGAGAAGGGGACCGTGTGGAAAAGGGGCTCTGCTTGTTTCCCGGGGCTGTTAGAACAAATTAGCCCACGCTAATTTGAAACCACACGGATTTGGGGCGCCTGGGTGGCTCAGTTGGTTAAGTGTCTGACTTCGGCTCAGGTCATGATCTCACACTTTGTGGGTTCGAGCCCCGTGTCGAGCTCTGTGCTGACAGCTCAGAGCCTAGAACCTGCTCTGGATTCTGTGTCTCCCTCTCTCTCTGCCCCTCCCCTGCTCACTCACTCTCTCTCTCTCAGAAATAAAACATTAAAAAATTTTAAAAAATTAGAAAAAAAAAAAAAAAGAAAACCACACGAATTTGTTCCCTCCCCTGTTCTGGAATCTGCAAACAGGAAAGGGAGGTGTGAACGGGGCTGCCCCCTCCCACGTCCCTAGGGAAGAGGGCTTGCTTGGCCCCTGCAGCGCCTGGTGGCCTCTGGGCTTGTGGCTGAATCACTCCGTCTCTACTTCCATCCTCATGTGGCTTCTCCGCTGTGTGTCTGTGTGTCCCTTTCCTTTTAAGGACACCAGTCCTGGGGCGCCTGGGGGGGCTCAGTCAAGCCTCTGACTTCGGCTCAGATTATCATCTCAGGGTTCTTGGGTTCGAGCCCCGTGTCAGGCTCTGTGCTGACAGCTCGGAGCCAGGAGCTGCTTCAGATTCTGTGTCTCCCTCTCTCTGCCCCTCCCCCGCTCATGTTCGTCTCTCTCGAAAGTAAATCAACATAAAAAAACTGATAAAACAGGACAGCAGTCCATTGCATTAGGCCCCGCCCCGACCCAGTGTGCCCTCGCCGTGATTAATCATTCTGCGAAGACCCCATTTTCAGATAAGTCTCCTTGTGAGGTCCTGGGTGGGCACGTAACTTTGCGGACGCTGTTCAACCCAATAAAGGGACTGCAGCCCCCCTGAGCCTTGCCCCGAGCCTCCTCCCATCCGGGTCTCCTAAATGACTCCTTCCAGGCCGCGTGACGCATGTCACACACAGAGACACGGGTTCCGGGCAGCAGAGGCTCCGTGGTGGGAACGTAACTGCCGGAGAGGGAAGGGGGTCTAGGAAATGGCGGTTGTCACACGAGAGATCCCGCCCCCGGGGACACCAGCCCGTGTCTGGGGACATCCGTGGTTCTCAGGGGTGCGCCTGGCATCAAGTGGGCGGGGCCAGCGTTGCTGCCCAGCCCCCACGGTGCCATGTGGTCCCCCACGGAGAACACCGGGCCTACAGAGCCGAGTGGGGGAGACTCAGGTATGCGTTTCTGAATTTGCCTGCACGAGCGGCTCCTCACTGCAGAGGTGAGGTGAGTGCTCGCCGCGAGCCGGGCACCGTCTTCGGGTAAGCGTCCCGACCCCGGGAGGCAGGCACTGTCGTCATCAGCCCCATTTCGCAGAGGACGACACAGGTTGTGTGACCCGCGCCAGGACTCAGAGCCGACGGAGGGCCAGGCTGGGGTTTGCGCCTGGCCGGTCGCCTCTCTGCAGGCTGATTTCCACTTTGGGGACACATCACGGCCTCTATCCGTGTTGTCACATCTCTAACGTCTCTACTTCCTTTTTCTTTTTTTTTAAAGATTTTGTTTTTGGGGGCGCCTGGGTGGCTTAGTCGGTTAAGCGTCTGACTTCAGCTCGGGTCATAATCGCACGCTGTGTGGGTTCGAGCCCCGCGTCGGGCTCTGTGCTGACATTTGGACCCTTTCTNATGTTGTCACATCTCTAACGTCTCTACTTCCTTTTTCTTTTCTTTTTTTTTAAAGATTTTGTTTTTGGGGGCGCCTGGGTGGCTTAGTCGGTTAAGCGTCTGACTTCAGCTCGGGTCATAATCGCACGCTGTGTGGGTTCGAGCCCCGCGTCGGGCTCTGTGCTGACATTTGGACCCTTTCTCCCACTCGGCCCTGGTCTGTCTGCAGAGCGCATCCCCCTCACCCCCTGAGAGCGTGGTAGGAGAGGAGCGACCGGGTGGCCCGGGCGGCAGTGGGAAGCAGCGAGCTGAGGACAAGGATCTGTCTGGACCTTATGTAAGTGGGGGGCAAGCGGAAGATGGGGGGGCCCAGCCCCGCCACTCAGCCTTCCAGAGCCCAGCTCTGGCCGTGACTCTCTCACTCTGGGGCCTTCCATAGCTCCCCATCGCTCATGGAGCACTGAGCAATGAGATCTGAGGAGCCAGGCCCAACTCCAGGTGCTGCGTATCAGTCTTCTCACCTGGCGTTTGCTCCAGCTCCTTCTGCCTTCTAGAATTCTCCTTCCCTCTGTCCCTCCACGAGGCACAGAATGCTCTCTCCTGGCCCCTCCCCCAGGGTCGAGACCTCTCGGGAACCCCCCCTCCCCCCCCCACTGCACTCTGGTGCTTCAGGGGCCAGGCTGCAAGTCGGGGCAGGGACGGGCTGGCCGGAAGCACCTGTCCCAC
>NW_027527386.1:2945818-2948163 GCF_008692635.1 Crocuta crocuta
ACCACCGGCAGGGACAGCCTCTCCTGGCCCAGTGCTGGCCGATCCTGCTGCTTCTCAGAGATGCCTTTGATGTTTAAAAAACATAACAGTTTGTTCTATACCCGTCAGCAGCTCATCTTGTTTTAAAGAAGAAAATCGGGGGGAGGGGCAGGCAGACTCCCCCTGTGAGGAGATGTGGCCTTCGGGCTGCAGCCTGGGGTCTTCCTTGTTTTCCAGCCAGGCCGGAGGCCAGCCCCCCACGCCAGGGCTTCGCCAAGGGCAGTGGGGAGCCACAGAAGGAGGTAGAACAGATGTGGGGGCGGGTGTTAAAATCCTCCAGGGCAAGCTCGGGAAGCTGCCTGGAGGAGGCAAGGCTGAAGGCCAGGAGCCTAAGGAGGGGTTGAGATCTGTGCTAGGCCCCCGGGACGGTGGCGGGCAGCCAGTCCTGAGGTGACTGGCTCCGTGCAGAGAGAGCCAGGAGCGAGGCGTAGATGAGTCCAGGCCTCTGGCCGCCCCAGCCCTGCACAGAGGAGGGAACGGAGACCCAGGAGGACCCACAGCAAGTCTTGGGCCCTAAGCTCCGTCCCCCTCATTTTTCTCCACGAGAAGCCCACCCTCCCCCAAGCCCCCCTTGCACCTGAGCAAATGGGCCTCTGAACCCCTAGAATCCTGGCCAGACTCGAGGAGACCAAGGGGGCATGGAGGTAGGGGCACGGCCAGGGCGAGCTCTCTCCCCCCGTGTCCCCCCAGGAGAGCGACGAAGACAAGAGCGATTACAACCTGGTGGTGGACGAGGTGAGCTGGGGTCTGGGCCCAAAGGGCGGTAGGTTTTCCAGAGTGTTGGGGGGCCCAGAGGGAAGGGGGTTCCCGGCCCCCCCCGGATGCCTGGGATGAGGGCGATGTGGGGGTAGGCGGAGTAGGGGATAGAGGGACACCCAGGCCGACCCCCTCTCCATGGCACAGGCAGGGAAACTGAGGCCCAGAGAACACTGGTGAGGGGCAGCAGAAATGGCATCTGGCCCTGGCCGACTCTGTGTCTGGGACAGTACGCCCCCTTCCCTGGCCTCACTTTTCCCCATCTGCTCAGTGGGGAAGACAAAGCCAAGCCCTCACACAGTCGTTTCTATGTGTGCTCATGGAGTAGGCACTATCAATCCCATTTTACAGATGAGTAAAGTAAGGCACAGGGGCAGGGGATTCATAATCCTCCCAAGGCAGATCCTAGGGGCTCAGGCTAGAGTCTGGGGTGGGGTTGGGGAGGGGTACAGAGAGAGGGGCTCTCCTTCTTCGCCCACTTCACCTCCACTCAATGTCACCTCCTCAAACACAGGACCCGCCCTCGGAGCCCCCCAGCCCGACCATCACCCCGTGTGGAAAGCCGCCCATCTGCGTCCCCGCCCGTCGGGACCTTGTGGACAGTCCTGCCTCCCTGGCCTCCAGCCTCGGCTCCCCGCTCCCCAGAGCCAAGGAGCTTGTCCTGGTAAGGAGCACGGGAGGCCGTGAAACTCACTCTTACACATCCTGGGGACCTGGAAACAGATGCCACCAGGTTAGGTGTCTAGCAGGGAGACGCCAGCCCGCCTGGGGTCCTTCCTGTGGCTCGTCCGGCATTTCCGTCGCCATCATTTGCCCCCCAAACGGCCTTGGCTCTACCCGGGTACTTTCCCCGGGTCCACGTGCTCCGTTGAACCTAAGTACGAATTAAAAAACCGCGCACCGTCTTCCAGAGAAATTGCAATAAATAGGAAATCCCTTGGAAATAAACACCGTGAGCAGCACAATGGCCGCTCCAGGCTGAGGCCTTTGAGAGGCGCTGCAGCCCCACAGGGGAGGTCGCCCCCTCTTCCCGAAAGGCAAGGGCGTCACTATGGGAACAAGTTTCTCAGTGCCAGGTGTAGGATGTAGGAACCCCTACAGCACGGCCCCTGGGCCTTGATCGCCCCACCCCCGCCCTGCCCTCCCCCAAATCTTCCCCAGACCCCTGCCCTGCACTTACCGAGAGTACGCCGGTTTCTAGGCCTCCCCTCCCAGCAGGTTGCTATAGCAACCGCGGAGGCTGGGGCTCACGTTGCATCTTCTGTGACCTCCTCCACTCCGGGAGGCCAGAGGGGGAGGGGCAGCTCTGTTCTCCTGGAGAAGCCCCCAGAAGGCCTCCCTGGTCCCACGTGGTCCGCACCCGCTCCCCCTTGCGGGCCTGCGAGCATGGCCGGCGGGGCACGTGGGACTGTGTAGTGGACAGACCAACGAGGATGTGAAGTTTCTCAGGAGGCAGAGGAAGTGACAGCAGCGAGATGACGGAGGGTGCGTCTCCTTGGAGATCCCCTCCCCCTCCTCAGGTGTCCCCGTGTCCCCTCGGGGAGGGGCAG
>NW_027527386.1:2948512-2961218 GCF_008692635.1 Crocuta crocuta
CGGGTGCTGGTCCTTCATCTGGGAGCCCGCCCGGCGCCTTCCGCAGTGCCCACTCCCTGCCCCGTGAGCCCTTGCTTGAGGCCTGTCTACACCCACACGCCTAACCGGGTATCACACCGCGTACTTGATCATATGTGTGCTGGGCTCTGGCAGCAGGTGTCGGTCCCCCTCCCCACACCGCGTGCAGCCCTGCGGGCAGATGGCGCGTGCCATTCGGCTCAGGGGCCCTCCCGGCGCTCCCAGCCCGCGGACCCCGCGTGTCCCTGTGCGCGAGGCATCAGCGAGCCCCTGAACCCCACGCGCCCGGCGTGCGGACACCTCCCGTGAGCCGAGGTTCCTCCTCCGTCCAGTCTCTCACCAGATGGTGGGCAGCGAGGTGCCCGGGTGGGGGTGGGGTGTTCAGTCCTGGCCTTTCTCCCCAGAACGATCTTCCCGCCAGCACTCCTGCCCCCAAGTCCTGTGACTCGTCCCCGCCCCAGGATGCACCCACCCCGGGGCCCAGCTCAGCCGGCCACCTCCGCCAGCTTGCCGCCAAGCCAGCACCTTGCACGGACAGCGTGGGTGAGCGTCCGCCGGGGGCTGCCTCAACAGGTCTCTTCGCGGGGGTTGGATTCAGCTCTGGGATGGCCTTGGCCTTTCCATGACTCCGAGCCCGGTGCCGCCTCCCCTCTGTCCCCGTTCCTCACCGTGGTGGCAACTGAGGCCCAGAGGGGAAGTGATTTACCCAAGAGGTTTAGCCTCCTGCACAGACAAGACAAGCTTGGAGTCAGACAGCCTCGGGCTTGAGGCCAGCCTTGCGCACTCATCGCCCGCGTGATCCTGGGCAACATCGTTAACGTGAGGATGACGGCGTTCCCCTTTTCCGTCTGTGGCCGGGCCCTGCGCTGGTTCCGGGGCCCAGAAAGAAATCGGCCCTGGAACGTGCCCTTGAGGAGGTCCCAGATGGTGGGGACGGAGACGCAGAGCCCCAAACCTCCAGCCGCATGTGTGACCGTGGCTCGGGTAGAGGGAGTGAGCCAGAAGGACCAGGGGCGGGGTGAGCAGGCTCGATGGTGCTCCCGAGATGTTGCTGGACACTGGATCCAGGTTTTGAAGGGTGAGGAGGAGTTCAGCCATGGAGGAAGGAAAGGGAACAGCATGTCAGCCGGAGGGAACAGTACTGGAAATATGACAGGCGGTGGTGGATGCTGGGCCAGGACGCAGCAGCCCCGAAAGACCAGCCAGGGCCCTGGGAGGCCGGATCTGGGTCTCAGGTGTCTGAAGACCTATCTTTGTCTCTTCTCACCCAGCCCTGAGGAGCCCCCTGACCCTGTCCAGTCCCTTCACCACGTCCTTCAGCCTGAGCTCCCACAGTGCCCTTAACGGGGACCTCTCTGTGCCCAGCTCCTACGTTAGCCTTCACCTGTCGCCCCAGGTCAGCGGCTCTGTGGTGTATGGACGGTCCCCCATGGTGAGTCCTCAGCACCCGGAGGTGTCAGGAGGGCACAGGGGCGGGGGGGCGGGAGGAGAAACCAGTTCCGCAAGAGGAGACAAGGGAATAGGGAAAGGGGCGGGAATCCTGGCTTGGCAGGTGCGTGTGGGAAGATGATCTGAGAGTCTCAGGACTCCAAAAGCTTAATACGAATAACATAAATATCCGCAAAGGGCAGCTGTGCTTATGCCGCGTTATAAAGGAGGCCAGAGCGCCAGCCACGGGGCGCGAGGGGCCTGTGCAGCCCTTGCAGAGGGCGTACAGATGTTGGCCCTGATTTTTTTTTTTAAATAGTTTATTGTCAAGTTGGTTTCCATACACCACCCAGTGCTCATCCCCACACGTGCCCTCCCCCATGCCCATCCCCCCTTCCCCTNCCACGTTGCTACACGTTGGCCCTGATTTTTAGGCACCGCCATGATCCTGGTAGGGCTGCAGATGACGGACTCGCCCGGGGAGAGGACTGGGAGTGAGGTCTCACGGGAAGGATTTGAAGGATCAGGGCCTGAGCCCCTGAGCTGGGGCAGAGCGAGCAGACAGGGGCCGGGTGGGCCCCGGAGGGCAGTCCAGGGACAGATGGCTGGTAGAGCGAGCCACCCTGAAGTGGACGAGGGTGGCTCCAGGGGAAGAAAATGCTGTCACGGGGGACAGGCCAGACCCAAGCGATGCTGCGCAGGAGAGGTCAGTAAATATTCTCTGCAAAAGGCCAGACATTAAGTACTTTCGGCTTTGCGGACCAGTTGGTCTGTGTCACAGCCACTCACCTCTGCCTTCATGGATCAGAGCCACCATAGACAACATATAAATGACTGGGTGTGGCTTTGTACTAATAAAACTTTATTTACAAAAACGAGCAGGGGGCCATAGTTTGCCAAGTCTCGCTCTAGAGCTGGTCAGACTCATTAGGGTCCTTCCAAGTCTGGGCTTCTAGGATTCCCCGGGCAGAGGCTTCAGGGCTCCTTCAAGTGCGAGTCGCTGCTCTCCTATCTGTAGTGCAGGGTGGGGAGGAGGGGGCATCTCTGCCTCCTTAGCGAGGGGCTGACTGGGGGTCAGATTGGGGATCCTCTGATGAACAGAGAAATATGGCAGGTGAGCAGGGGGAAGGCAGAGGTGGGTTTGAGTCACCCACCCTGGCACCCTCCCCCTTTGGCATTTTGGCAGATGGCATTTGAGTCTCATCCGCATCTCCGAGGGTCGTCCATCTCCTCTTCTCTGCCCACTATCCCGGGGGGAAAGCCGTGAGTATTGGCTCAGGGCTCCCGGCCTCCTGTCGGGCGCTTACACTGTGGGGTGGGGGCTGGGGTCCCCTGCTGTCCTTGCAGAAGGGCTCTTGAGGAGCTCTCTGGAGAGAGAGGTATGGAATAAGCAAAAAGTAGAAACNGCTTTCCCCACCCCCACCCCGGAGACATCTGGCATGTCTCGTGACAATTTTGGTTGTCACGCCCACACCCGGCCTCTATGGGAGGGGGCCTGGGATACGGCCGCACACCCTACCGGGTGCGGAATGTCCCCCCTCAAGGGCGCCCCAGCCCCGAGTATCCAGGAACTCTCCGCCATGCCGCATGACAGGAATGTTCTAGACCTACAGCTGTCCAACCTGACTGCCATCGGCCACCTGTGGGGCTCTTGGCCCCTGAGAAACCGAAGTTGCGGACTGATGTCAGTCTAACTGGGCTCCCCNAAGCTGCTGCCCGACGGCCGGAGCCTGATCGTGGGCGGTGAGGCCAGCACCCTGTCCATCTGGGACCTGGCGGCGCCCACCCCGCGCATCAAGGCCGAGCTGACCTCCTCGGCCCCGGCCTGCTACGCCCTGGCCGTCAGCCCCGACGCCAAGGTCTGCTTTTCCTGCTGCAGCGACGGCAACATCGTGGTCTGGGACCTGCAGAACCAGACCATGGTCAGGTGGGTGCCCCCCGCCCCCCGGCGCTGGAGCGGAACCAGCCCCAGACCCAACGCCTGACGCCTGGGCCCTTCTCCCTCCAGGCAGTTCCAGGGCCACACCGACGGTGCCAGCTGCATCGACATCTCCGACTATGGCACTCGGCTCTGGACCGGGGGCCTGGACAACACGGTGCGCTGCTGGGACCTGCGGGAGGGCCGCCAGCTGCAGCAGCACGACTTCTGCTCTCAGGTGCCGCAGGGGGTCTGCCGGGAGGGCGATAGAAGCTTCAGGAATCCGGAGGCCCCTTCTCTCCCCACGAGGCACTCACTGCCAGAAGCTGAGTGGGACCAATTACCTGCTCTCCGTGTCCATCTTTTTTGTCCTTCTCACAAATCCGCAGGCCTTCCCCTCAGGGAAACACAAAGGCGCTGATTCAGAGTAAGCTGGGGGTCCGCTGAGACCCTCAGATCACTTTCCCAGATGCTTTTGCCAAATCACTCCCCCATTCCTTCCTTCCTGTCCTCTGGTAGCCGGATTCTCCTCCCAGCCTTCAGTGTCTTGGCTCTGCCGAGAGCTCCTGACCGTCCCCAGGACTCACCACAGGGGAGCCACTGATCCAGGCCGACAGGCAGAGGCTGACACAGGAGTTGGGCAGAGAGGTTCCTGGGGATCCGGCTAAAGGATGGAACAGAAGGGCTGGACAGGATCTAGAGAGCCCTCAGAGCTGAGCAGAGTCACCCAGATCCTCTCTCCCACTGCCTTGGGGGCTGAGGCCTCCGGGCTTTAGTCTCACACATGCCATGCCCTCTGACTCATCTGGGCCTCTCCACTTACTGTCCCCTCCAGCTGACAGGCTTTTCCTTCCCTTTCTCCAATTTGTGAGTTCCTGCTCATCCTTTAAAACCCATCTCCATTTTTGCCCCCTTTCTTGAAGCCTGGAGGTAGTAGCTAACTCCCAAACTCTGTTCTACCGTCTCTTTAGCTTAGAAGTTTCTTTGATAAGGAACTTGATAAGGTGCAGCTGGATATAGTTGTCCGGCCCCTGTCCCTGAGACTTAGATGGGCCGTTCTCTGGGGATCCCGTGGTGTCTCCCGTCCCACGGGGCCCCCGTCTTTGTGCAGGAAGCCTGTACGGGCAGGAGAGCACGCGTGAGGCGAGCAGTCTGATGTCAGTGTGTGGTTCTTTGTGGACTTTGACGGGGGCTCAGGATGGAGCAGGCGTTACCCCTCTCTGCCTCGCTTGTGGGGGGGGGGGCATGGCATGAGGAGGCCACCGAGTCCTTTCAAATCCAAGCAAAAGGAAGTGTTCCAAGTGGGGAAAAGTCCCGAGCTGGGAGTCCGAAGGCCTCATCCTTCACGGATCTCTGACCTTGAGCGAGCCCTGGCCTCAAGCTTCTCTTCCGCCATCTGCTCAAGGCGGGGCCGACTGTCCTCGCCGGCTTCACCCTCTCCCTCCCTCCCTCCCAGAGCTGTTGTGCGTTCGGAGCAGATAATGGATGTGAGGCCCCAGGGTTCCGTGTAATTCTGATTAATATTAATGATCCCATNTCCCCGCTCTGGGTGTCCTCCACCTCTGCAGGGGGTTTTGACGCCCCTCTCCCCTCCGCACCCCCAGATCTTCTCCCTGGGCCACTGCCCCAACCAGGACTGGCTGGCCGTGGGCATGGAGAGCAGTAACGTGGAGGTTCTGCACGTGCGCAAGCCGGAGAAGTACCAGCTGCATCTTCACGAGAGCTGTGTGCTGGCCCTCAAGTTCGCCTACTGTGNAGGATGCCCAGGGGAATTTGAACCTCCCTCCCTCTCTCTCTTTCTTTCTTAATGTTTATTTTTGAGAGTGAGACAGAGCCCAAGCAGGGGAGGGGCAGGGAGAGAGGGAGACACAGGATCCAAAACAGGCTCCAGGGTCTGAGCTGTCAGCACAGAGCCCGATGCGGGGCTCGAACCCACGAACCGTGAGATGGTGACCTGAACCCAACTCGGACGTTCAACCGACTGAGCCCCCCAGGCAGGCGCCCCTCAGTGGAATTTGAATCATAACAAATCGTTTGTTAGCGGAAGTTTTCCCCAAGTGCTGCACGGGACACGCTTACGCTAAAAAGCAACAGATTTGGTAAAACACACAAAGAGCCCCAATACTGCGTGAGGGAGACGGACACTCATTGTGCCCCGAGCAGCGCGTGGGACACACCGGCCTGAAAGTCAGTCAGGAAATCCTCGGGGCGCGTCCGTGTCAAAACGGTTTGTGATTTACCCAAGATTCAGAGGTACCCGGCAGCTTATGTTTTGTCTGGCTACGCTCTCCTGGGGCACCCCCTTCTTGAAGGCCGCATGCCGCCCCCCCACCGGGGACCTTGACTTCACCATCTGGAAAATGGGGGAAGGGGGAGGGGCCCCGTGTTCCCTTTGTGAGAGCAGAGGTGCCAGAAAGAAAGGGAGAGACCAGGCCTGCTGGACGCCCCCCTGCAGCCCACAGCTGGGGGGGGGCTCTCTGGTCTCCCCATCTGGAACCCTCCTGCTCCCTCCCCCCCACCCCCAGGGCGCTGGTTTGTCAGCACCGGGAAGGACAACCTTCTGAACGCCTGGAGGACTCCGTATGGAGCCAGCATTTTCCAGGTACGCAGCCACCACCTGCAGGCGCGCTGGGCCCCGGGTGGCCGGGCCGGTGGTTAAACCGCAAACTGGGTTCCCTCCCCCCTCCCTGCAGCCAGCAGGCTCCTAACAGCAGGGCCTGCAAAGTGCAGCCTGGGTTCTTGTGCGCACTTACTGTTCTTAGTACATTAACATTCGACATTGTAACCATTTCCAAGCACCAAGCACACTCTGTTGTATAACCACCCTGGCTATCTGTCTCCAGAACCTTCCATCTCCCCAGACTGAGAGTCTGTCCCCATGAAGCAGGGACTCCCCGCCCCCTGCCCCACCCCGGCTCCCACACCTGGCTCCCACCATCTACTCTATGTCTCTGGGGACCCCTGTGCGTGGGGTCACGCAGGACGTGTCCTTCCGTGTCTGGCCTCTGTCACTGTGCACGGTGTCCTCCGGGTCGTCCACGCCGTGGCAGGTGGCAGGCTGTCCCTCCCGGGCCGGACCACAGCCTAGAGCAGGTGGATTGCGTCGTGTTCTCCATTCACCCTTCGATGGGCGCCTGCCTGTGCCCCGCGCTGGCTGCCCTGGGCATGTGTCCCTCTCTCTGGGGGACAGACCGCTCTTGGACGAGCATTGCCGGGAGGCGCTGTTTTCCAGCGTTTCCATCCCCCAGCAGTGTCCGCCACCCCAACAACTTGTTACTGTGTCTTTTTTGTTCCAGCCATTCTGGTGGGTGTGCAGTGAGTTTTACATCCTTAAAGGGGTGGAAAACAAAAGGAGCATAATGTGACAGATATATTTGCCCCCCCCCCCGGTTCTTGGCCAGAGACTCATTTGGAGCTTTGGTAAAGCCTGCAGGCTGGCCCCTGGGCCTGTTACAGGAAACGTTGGCTGATGTAGGGTCGTTGTGCAGTAAGCCTCAGCTGGCCCTCTGCTGTGCTGTGTGGCCTCGCGCCTGGTGCACACCCTCTCTGGGCTTCCTCAGAAAGGGCGGGGCTTCAGTTCCCTCTCTCTTGGTGTCCAGAGAACAGACAACCTGGCCCTGCCCTTCCCAGGACCCCTCACCTGTCCAGACCCTCGATTCCAGTGCATCTTCTTCTGGAAAACGTGTCGCCCCCGTTCCCCTATCCCCTGCCCCCCCACTGGGGGCTCCCCTGTCCCCTGCTCCCCCCACTGGGGGCTCCCCTGTCCGAGTCCCGGCTCCGCCCCAGTCGCACCCACTCCCCCACTGGCCCTGCCTCTTCCTTCCGAAGAACATCATGGTGCAGGGCGGGGAGCACAGAGGACCAGACACCAGACTGTGTGCCTCACCTCTCCTCTCCCTCCCCCACCCCTGTCCATAGTCTAAGGAGTCATCGTCAGTGCTGAGCTGTGACATCTCCGGAAATAACAAGTACATCGTGACAGGCTCGGGGGACAAGAAGGCCACGGTGTATGAGGTGGTCTACTGAGACCCCCCCACCTTCCCGCGCCCCTGGCCCGGCTCCTGGGGGAGGGGCGTCCAGCACAGAGACCCCAGCACCCCTCTCGGTTCACACCTGCCAGCGCTAAGCCTGCCCTCTGGCCGGCTCCCTCCCACCTCCCCCTGCTGGACGCGGCGCGGGAAGGGCAAGTGGACTTTGGGGAAATAAACGTGCTCATCACAACTACCCGTCTGTCCTGGGCTGGAGACCCGGGCGCCGTGGCGTTTCTCGGGCACAGTGACCGCGAAGGCCGTGCGGCTGCGGAAGGCGCGTCCCCGCAGCCCCCTTTTCCTCCTCGGACAGCGTGAAGCCCGCAGGGTCGGCTGGGGAAGCGGGTGTCGCGTCGAGCAGCAGGGCTTCCGTGAGGCCGGTGACAAGGGCCCCCAGGCCTCCGTGGTTGAACACAGCAGACCTTTCTCTGCGGCTCGGGTCCACGTGGCCGGCAGCGTCCTTCGGGGCCATTTCTGCCACGTCACGTGTAGCTTCAGGATCCCTTGTGGCAGGGGAGAGGAAGTCACGCGGCCTATTTAGTGATTTTTAAATTGTATTTTTTAACATTTATTCATTTAAAAAAAAAATTTTAGGTTCATCATTGAGACAGAAACAGAGCATGAGTGGGGGAGGGGCAGGGAGCGAGGGAGACAGAATCTGAAGCAGCTCCAGGCTCGGAGCCGTCAGCCCAGAGCCCGACGCGGGGCTCCCACAAACCATGAGCTCATGACCTGAGCCGCAGTTGGACGCTGAACCGGCAGAGCCCCCGGCGCCCCCCACGTGGCTTTTCGATGCCCCGGCCAGTTTCCTAGATCTCTTTCACCGCCAGTCCTTTGGACGGGGTACGGAGGGTGGGGTGTAGCGGAGAACATGGCTCCTTGGGGTGCAGCCACCGTTCCTGTGAGACCCCAGAAAACTCCGGAGGGCCTGGCGCATGAGGAGGCGTGGCTGGGTGTGAGGTGCTAAGCGCACACCGCGATCCCGCCAAGGGCCAACTGGTGAAACGGCCAACGGGGAGGGCCCTGCAAGAATGAGTACAGAGGGAACAGCATGTGCGAAGGCTCAGAGGTAACGCGCCGGGCCAGGTGGAAATCAGGACGGAGGTCCACTCCTCCTCAGCTGCAGGGGAGCAAGGTCCCCAGCCCAGGCTTGAGCAGCGCGAGCCCTAGACACGGTCCAGTGGGGATGGGGACACACGCATCTGTGTTCCGGAAGCTCCCATGGGTTGCCGTGTAGGACGGCGGGGAGGCCTGGACGCTGCTGTGAACCTTCTGGAGGGAGATGGCGAGGTCCCTGGGTGGAGTTTTGTAGGTGCTTTTTGGGACAGGAAAATTCTCTGGGTCAGGACAGCAGACCTGTGGGCACCACTGGGGGAGGCTTGTGCAGGCGGGGCCAGAGCCCTGGGGGCGGCGGGGAGAAGCCGGCCAGGGACTGACTGCTGGTTTGCTGTAACCGCTGTGTCCTGGCCCTGCTCGCAGGGCTGACGGAGGGACCGGCACTCTGGGGGGCCCTGGGCTCCGTGGGGGCCGGGCAGCACCCTGGCCCCACCCGCTTGATGCCACATGTACCCCCCCCAGTCATGACGACCAGGAGTGTCCACAGATTTGCCAGGTGCGCCCCTCAGGCTCAGGTTCACCCCAGGCGGGACGCACCCAGCTAATGTGAGGGTGTTGGCAAGGGCGGAGAGCCCGGCCCTCAGTGGCACAGGCGGCTGGCAAAGCCACTTGACGAGGCACCCGTGAACGTGGACTTAAGGCCGGGAGACCCAGCCGGAAAGAGTCCTTCCAAACCTCGACAGGGCAGGCGGGGGGCGGGGGGCAGGGAAGGACGCACAGACCCCTCTGCTGTTTGCAGTTGCTTTATTACACGTGACAAAGATCGCCGGCCAACTGTGCGACTCGGGGGAAGCCCGGCCCGCCTGCCACACCCCTCCACCTTATTGGGGGGAAAAAAGACCAAAAACAAGGGCCCCGAGTCAGGACCACGGCGCCGTGGCCCTCAGTAGGTGACCTGGTACACCGAGGCGCGGTCCCTGGACCCTGTGACGATCAGGCAGCCATTGGGGGACACGTCACAGCACAGGACGGCAGAGGTCTCGGGTACCTCGGGGTGGGGAGGGCCAGCCTGAGCGGAGGGCTCACCCACACCCCGTAGTTCAAGCCCGGTCCCCCTGGGGCCTCTGGGTCGTGACCCCTGCCCGCCGCCCCTGAGGTACCTGGAACTCCATGGTCCCCGCGGGCATGCTGTAGACGCCGACCAGGTCATCCATCCCGACGCTCACCCACCACTGGCCTGGGGGGCGGCGGAGAGGACCGGTTTGTGGGGGAAATGTGGCCTCTGAGAGCTGGGCCCCTGGGGATCTGGGACACAGAGGTAGCCCCCCCCCCGTCTCTGTGGAGACCAGCACTGAGCCGTTCCTGCTGAGGAAGGGCGTTGGGGGGTCAGCAGGGGTCAGGCGGGGTGGGGCTAGGATCCCATGGGAGGCCGGGGGCCACGGCTCCTGGCCACTCACCGAGGGGTGAGAACTTCAGACCCAGGATGGTGCCGTCCTTACATCCCACCATGTGCTTCTGGCCCCCTCGCGTGGGCTGCAGCCACTGTTGGCCATTGGCTGTGCCCACCAGCACCCAGTCCTCTTGGGGACTAGGGGACAGGCTCATTATCTGGGGGCGACAGCAGGGAAGGAGCTAGTCAGGTCCTGGCCTCACCCAGGAGCACAGGGCCCACCCTGGGGGCTGACCTCCTGCCAGCCTCCTCGAGGGCCTAACAGGCAACTTCACACCGGTGGGCCTCAGTCTGCTCATCTGTAAAGTGGGTTGGTTCTCTCTACCTTTAGGGAGAACTGCAGAGATTAAATGGGGCTATGAGCACCTGAAACATAATATGAAAGTGTCTGATGCTCCTGGGGCCTGAGGGGGGGGGGGGGCATCTGAANCTATTCCCGCCAGCACCACTGAGACGTGAGACGTGGGGCCCCACTCACCCCCTTTCCCCCGACCTCCACCTTCTCTATTGTGAGGCCCAGCTACTACTACCTGGCCGACCACACGCTTCCCAGCCTGCACACCTGAGACTCGAACTGGTATTCCTGGGGCTCCCCGGCGGCCCTCAGGTCCCAGCACCGCAGACAGGTGTCCAGACCCCCTGTCCAGATGCTCTGGTCTTTGACAGCGATGCTCTTGGCCCCATTCGGGTGGCCCGGCAGGTCCCTGGCCAGAAGGGGTATTGGGATGGGGTCAGGCTCTGAGCTTTGAGCCCCAGGAATAGCACCCCCACATACACTTAACTACCCCCAGGTGACAGATGGGGAAACTGAGGCTGGCAAAAGTGCCAGGACTGGGTTTTGAAGAAATGCAGCCACAATCTGAACTTGGCCTTCAATGCTCTCAAGGGCAAATTTAAGCAGTCGAGGGGTTTTCCCACTTTGCGGCCGCTGGATCCCTACTCAGGCAACGGGGAGCAGGAAGGGTTTTCAGGGTGACTCCGCGCCCCACCCCCAGGCCTCACCTGATGACACTCTGGTGCCGCAGGTCCCAGATCCTGACTGTGCCGTCGGTGAAACCAGCCAAGGCCAGGCTGTCCTCAGGCCTGGAGGCCAGGGCCTGGCAGGTGAGGCCGGCGCAGGGCAGCTCGCAGCTCACGTGCAGGGAGGGCGCGGTCAGGTCCCACACAGCCACGCCGGCCAGGTTGTGGCCACCGGTGAGCAGGGTGGTGCTGTCGGGGGACAGCAGGCAGGTGCGCAGGTAGGCCCGGCGGGTCTGCGGTGGGCGGAGACGCAGGGCCAGCCTCGTGCTCGGCGNTCGGGCTCCCGCAGGCCCCGCCCCCACAGCCGGCCCGCCCCTCCCTCACCTGCGCGCACAGGTGGCTCTCGGGGTACCTGTCCTCGGCCACCTGGCCGGCCAGGCTCCACACTTTGACGCCGGCCCTGCCGCAGGTGAAGGCGTGTCGCAGGAAGCTGCTGACGGCCGTGGCCAGCACGGGCTCCCCGTGTTTCAGCGTCCGCACCTTCTCCACTCGGTGCGGGATGGCCCGCTTCTTGGACTGCCAGGGCAAGGCGTCTGGTCTCTTCCACGTGTCCTCAAAGTCCTCGGGGTCCCAGCATCTTGGGAGGGGAGGCCCCGGGTCACCAGCCTCCCGGTGGGCCTCTCCGCCCGGGGTGCGGGTGGGGTGGACCCATCAAGTCTGAGGAGCTTCATTCTTGCAGACGTTGGGGTTCTCCCTCAGGCCCCGTTTCCCTGCTGCGCTGGGCGCCCCCACGGTGCTTCCCAGACCCCTATTCTTCCCCCCCAGAGCAACATCTAGGAATGCTTCCACCTGGAATGCTTTGGCCCATCCTACCAAACTCCTACTCATCTATCAAGACCTTAACCGTTATGCCCCTTCCCGCCAGGTAGCCTTCTCATCCCCAGCTGGGCTCCCCCTGCCTCGGACCGCAAGGTCGGGACTGTCTGCATCCAGCTCTGACGCCGTCTTTCCACGGGGGTCCTTTCCGCGAACCCAGAGCTCGTCATGCGGGGAGGGACAGTGATGCTGGCCTGGCTGGCGCCCGAGCTGCCCCCTTCTGCCCAGATCCCTCAGCTCTAGTGACTGCGGACGGTAGCCCGGCGGTGGGGAAGGGGAAGACACACCCGCACCTCTGGTCCCCTCTACCTGCCAGGGACAGAGGAACACGTAAGAGAGGGTCACAGATACTCACAAGGGCTTCAGGAAACGGCAGGGTCTGGCAGGCTCCTGCGGGCGGGACCAGGGTNTCTCCGCTCCGCTGGTGCCTCACCTGGGCCACGCGGGAGAGCATCCCCTCGGCCTCGGTGCCCGGCTCTGTGCTCCCTGCGCAGGAGCCCTCAGGGGAGCTCAGGGAGGGCACCGGGGGGCTGAGAACTGAGCAGAGACAAGAGCGGGTGAGCGGCGGGGGTGGGGTCCCCGGGGCAGGCTGCCCCCCGCACTGGGATTACCCAAAGTGTCTTCGGTCCGCGGTTCCTGTCCCGCGTAGCTTGGTCCTGGGTCCTGGCTCTCCTGCCCGTGGGAATTGGGGACGGCCAGTTCAGGCCAAAGGACCAGCCCAGGGTCGGTCTTCGACCCTGGAAACCTCAGGGAGGCCCAGGCAGTGTAGACAGGACTCGCCAACAGCCCCAAGTCCCGTCCTGGGTGGGGCTACAGTCTAGTGACACAGTCCTGAGTCCCCAGAGGGCATCGGGGCCAAGGCTGGAAGATGACGGATCCCGGGAACCCGGCCCCCCCGCCCCCGGCCCAGCCCTTCAAGGTACTGAAGAGTCACTCACCGTGCTCGACGCCTGCTCTGTCGCTAGGACGATG
>NW_027527386.1:2961443-2964454 GCF_008692635.1 Crocuta crocuta
GGTGTGCCCTGAGCCTGTCCCCCTGCCCACCTCAAGGGCCCGGCCCCCACCTCCCCCCGCGGGAAGCCCAGGGGTCGGCTCCAGGTCTCCAGGGTCCGCAGGAAGTTTTCTGACTGGAGGGGCAGACACGTCCCGGCTAAGCCTCTGTCGCTGGACAGCCCCGGGCGCAGACCTCCGCCTGCAACTCCCGCGAGGGTCCCCCCCATGCGCCAGGCGGGGACACACTGCCTGCCCTGAATGGTGGTAACAGAGCCCGCGGCACCAGGCTGGGCGTGAAGCAGGTCCCTCGTCCCCACCCGAAAGGCTGGCCGGTCAGACCTGGGTCTCCCCCCCCAGGACACAGGCCCCCTGCGTGAGACATGTGCGTCCGCATCAGAGCTGGGAGGGTATTAAGAAGTCAACGAAGGGGGGGCTCAGTCGGTTGAGTGTCCGACTTCGGTTCAGGCCACAATCTCGTGCCCCACGTCAGGCTCTGCGGACGGTGCAGAGTCTGTTTCGGATTCTCTCTCTCTCTGCCCCTCCCCCCCTCATGCTTCCTCCCTCTCAAAATAAACTTAAAAAAACAAACAACGATTGATTACCTCTTCGGAGCAAAAGGCGCAGTAGGAGAACAGGGGACCCTCGTGGGAGGGTCACAGGATGTTATTTTATACTAAAACCAGGCCACGCAACGACCACCAATTCCAGATTCAAGCGAATGGTTTCCATGCGCCTGGAAGGGTCTGAGGGACCCAGGCTCCTCCCACCTCCCGCAGGTGCCTGTCGTTTCGTTTCACTCCCTCCTCGGACACCGGTCCTGGATTTGTGTGAACTTCTCCTTCCAGACTGTGCTGCCCTGAAAGTAGCTCCCAGCCACTTTTAGGCTGTTAAACCTGAAGTTTGGTCCAATTACAAGCGCCAATTCCCCCAGGGCGATCGGGGCTCAGTCGGTTGAGCGGCCAACTCTTAATTTCCATGCAGGTCCTGATCTCAGGGTTCAGGAGTCTGAGNCGTTAAACCTGAAGTTTGGTCCAATTACACGCGCCAATTCCCCCAGGGCGATCGGGGCTCAGTCGTTGAGCGGCCAACTCTTAATTTCCATGCAGGTCCTGATCTCAGGGTTCAGGAGTCTGAGCCCCAGGTCGGGGCGCCGCTAGCCGGGCAGAGCCTGCTTGGGACTCTCTCTCCCCCTCTTTCTCTGCCCCTCCCTCTGGCTCTCAAAATACATGTAAAAACCCAAGTCCTCCAGTCTCGCGCCGCTGCCGGAGGAGTAGGCCACGGGCACCAGAGGCAGGGCCCCGAGAACGTGCCTGGCGCCCGGGCAGCGGGCAGAACAAACCTCTCGCCAGGATTCATTCCCAAGAATTCGTGGCGGGAGTCCCACCTTCGCGGGGAGACGAGGCCCTTGATGGGAATGATGCACAGCCACCTTTAGTCCGGTGCCGGACGAAACACAGTGGGGACGTTCTAGACCTGCCCGTCTAACGCAGCCGCCGCTGGCTTCCCGTGGCTACTGAGCCCTTGAAACATGGCTGGAGCCACGTGTTTAACGTCCACCCCGCTCCCGTGGCTCCCAGAGAAGACAGTGTGGAGCTGGTCTTAGGTCTGTGGCGCCACGGGTGTCCCTGCCTCATTAACGTGCACCCCTCCATGGTGCGCACCGTGAAGCCCCCCCTCCCCAGTTGGCTGGCCCAAGGAACACTCCCAAATCCTGGGAAAACACGCCGATCCATGAAGAAAGAGCTGATAAAGCAACGCGGTGTCAGTGCCACCTGGGGTCTGTCCTATTTAACAGGAGCTACTGGCATTCCCATTTTGCAGATGAGAAAACAGAGGCCCAGGGAAGCAACGCCAGTTTCCCAAAGCTGGGAGGAACGGGGCCAGGCGGGGTTTACCTGCTTCCATCTCGAGCCGGGTCAGGTAGGCAGATGGCGAGGGAGGGGGCTGGGCAGCGGGACCCCTCTGGTGGCTCTGGCTCCGCAGCGGGGGGCTGGCTGGGAGGGGGCAGCCAGGGATGGGCTCCCCAGCTGCGCCTCCCAGCAGCACACACCCAGGGGAGCCTTCCCCATTCGCCCTGGCTCGTTAATGCGCAATTTACTGGCACTTGAGTGCACTCAGCATGGAAAGCGCGGCTCCCTGCGCCTGCTAGCGGGCCCTCCCTGGGGAGAGCGAGCCGGCCTGGGCTGCTGCTCACAATTTTACATGCTCGGCCAGGAGGCTGCGAAAACAGGGAGCGGGAGCGAGAGGGGAGAGGACTGGGCGGCCAGCAAGGGTTCTAGGGCCTTCCCCTGGGTGGGTGAGGGGGGTCCTGGCTTGAACAGCAACTCTCTGGGGGCCTCGTGGCCACATCCTTATACGTAGCAAGTGCTGTGGGCGCCCCCAATCCACAATCTGATTGGTTCTCACCCGCACAGCATCTCAGTAACCAGCACCCCACCCCGATGGTCCTGTTCTCCTGCCCCCACGGCCCATCCACCAGAGGGCGCCCGTGAGCACGCAAGTCAGGTCTGCCCTCCCTGCCTGCAGCCCTCCAGGGCTCCCACCTACCTGGGGGGAAAGCCCAAGTCCTCCCTGAGGCCCCCACAGCCCTGCACCACCTCTCCTCCCCTCCCCTCATCCCCGTTCCTCACTCTGCCCCAGCCCCTTACACAGACACCGTCCTGCCCCAGGACCTTTGCATCGGCTGCGCCCTCTGCCTACTCTGCTCCTCCCATTCTGGACACCTGCACTCCATCTCCGAGCTCCTTCAAGCGTTTGCTCCAAGGTCACCTTCTCAGCAGGCCTTCCCACTCCCAGCCCTGCCTCACGCCCCCCTGGGCTGCTCGGACCGTCCCGCCCCCTGCCCGGCCCTCACTCTCAGCACTGCTGCTTGCCAGGCTCCCACCACCCCGAGGGCAGGCTCGTCTGTGTCCTTCTCCGCTAGCTCCCTGGCGCCCGCAACCGCACTTGGCAAGAAGGTGATGGATAAGTAGCCGTTGGATGAGTAACCGTGTTCTGGTTGCTTCCTGGGAGCCCCCCCCCCCCCCCCCCCC
>NW_027527386.1:2964597-2967623 GCF_008692635.1 Crocuta crocuta
AAGCTGCAGACGCGGCCCTGGCCCCCCGCCAGTCACATCTGCACAGGCAGAAAGTCCTGCTGGCACCCAGGAGGCAGGGGCCAGGTGGCGGCAGGGCGGGCAGGAGAGGAAGCCGGGCCTCTGCTCCCACGGTGCCCACGTGCGGCCCAGGCCCCGGGAGGCCGGAATCCGGGTGTGCCTGGCATAGGACAGGCCCTTCGGGGTGGAAGTGACTGGCCTGGAAAGTGCTGGAAAGGCCCCTGGGCTCCCCTAAGGCAGGCAGGGACCCGGGAGCAGGGGGAAGGGCCCCAGAGGGGCTGGGGGAGGAGCTCCGGTGTGTGTGTGGGGGGCTCCATCAGGTCGCCCCCCTCTGCCCCCAGCACTCCAGGGCTCCCACCTCCTTCGGCCCCACAGGGGCCCCCACCACGTGCCCCTGTCATAGCTCCTCTGTTTTTCCTGCCCTTCGAGGAGGGACGGCCGCACCCCAGCTCGCTCACCCGCTTGTGATGTTCCTGGAGACCTTGCCGGATCTTCTGCAGCTGCAAGGGAACAGCAGGGGTCGCACAGGGTGGGCGTGGCCAGCGGAACTGGACCACAGTGAGGAATGCCGTGCCTGCTTCTCCCCAACTGTGTGACCCCGGACAACGCGCTCTACCTCTCTGGTCACTAAACCCATCAAATGGGACACCACCTACCACACAGAGTGGGAGCTAATTAGGGAGACCCTTGGATTTCATTCCTAAAGTAAAGTTCAAAGACTCCCCATAACCACAAGGCAGGCCCTGCACACGTGTCCCTGCCTCCTCTCTACCCTCCTCCCTCACTCTCCCTGCTCCAGCCACATGGGCCTCCTGGCTTTTCCTCCCACACTCCAGGCCCGTTCCTGCCCCAGGGCCTTTGCACGGGCTGCACCCTCTGCCTGGAATGCCCTTCTCTGTTCTCGGGAGTGAAAAGCTTCTTATCTTCCATACCTCGCTGTGAACATCACTTCCTCCAAGGAGCCCTTCCTGATTATCTTAGCTCAAAATCTTTACTCCTGTCCATCTTACACTCTTCCATCTCTATAGTGGTTACAGCCTGTGAATCCCATTTCTCCATTCACTTATCTTCTCCGCCTAGAGGTGCCCCGTCCCAGGAGCTAGCCATGAGTCAAGGCTGTAAATTTAATCAAGTTAAGGATTCAGTTCCTTACAAGTTTTCAACGGGCCACGTGTGGCTGGCAGGGTGCCATATTGGGCATTGCTTATATAGAACATTCTCATCAACGAGGAAAGTTCTAGATGCCAGCACCATACTAGCACCTACCCTCCCCAGGAGCAGGGGATCCCGTCACCTATCCTTCAATGATGAACTGTCAGCCAAAGAAACACCTCCTTCACACATGGAATTTCTACCAGAAGGTGTCCCAAACCCAGCTGTCCCGGCTGTCTGGGGGCCGCGGGGTGTGGCTCACCGCGTGGTACGTGCTTTCCACCTGCGCCGTCAGGTGAAGGGGGAGTCTGAGGGGGAGAGAACCTTCCGTAAGAGGAGCCCTCAAGCCCTGCCCCCGGCCCGGAGTCCCTGGAGGCCGCGTCAGAGATGCGACTTCACTGCAGTATTTCAACAATATAATCGAGGCAAGTACATTCGGGCTAAACACAACTCGAAAACGCAAATGAAGACCAGAATCAGCATTGCTGGTTTTCCGTTTGCTTCAGGCTCCAATGAGGCTCCCCGTGGCCTTTACTAATTCCGGTTTTGGAGCCAGGGGCCCCGGGGGCGGGCACCGAGAGACCAGATGGGACATCTCTCCCTCTGGGGGGACCACAGCGGGACAGTGGCCGTCACCTGGGAAACTGCTGCCGGAGCTGATCCAGGATGTCCGGGGAGTTCAGCCCAGGAGGAGCCTGGGGAAGGGGAGAGGAGGCTGTAGATGAACCAGAGCCCCCCCCCCAAGGCCACATCTCCAGTCAGGCCCCCCACACACACCAGGGAGTGAGCTGGAGCCTCCTAAATCCTGAAGGAAATTCGCCTTCTCTGGTTACTTAAGCGCCCCCCCCCCCAGTATCTTCCATCTTGCATATTAGCCCCAAACCCGACTCCTTGAGGGAGAAGGTTTGCCCATCTTGGGCCTAAACTGTTGAAAAGGCTCGTCTGGAGGAGGGGCTTCTACTTGTAAGATATGACCCAGAAATGCTGCAGTCACAGGATGTATCACCTGGGGGCTGAGAAGCAAGTGTGACTTACTAAGTGCCTTGGCACCTGTTAGGGTTAGCGCCCCGGCCAGAGGCCTGGCCACCTGCCCGCCTCCCTCCATCAGCCAGGTCTGAGCCCAGCTGCGGCAAATAACCACCCGCAGGGGTTAATGCCTCACCAGGCCCTCCTCACCAAAGTTCCGGGGGGCCTCCTCATCCCTTGAGGGTGCTCCTGGGGGCTGAGATGGCCCCAAGAGGTCATCTTCCGGACTTTAGCCAGGCGACTCTAAAAGTAACAAAGTGATGGCAAGTCCTGAGGGCGGAAGGCCCAGCGGCCAGGGACAGAACCAGCTCCCCCCACCCCCATCCTGTCTTCCCACCAGGACCCAGCCCTGCGTCCCCATCACCTCCTGGACCTCGAGCACCGCACTGCATGCCCTATATCCTGGGAGGGAGAGGGTGTCAAACACTTACACCCCTCACCAGCTGCTGCCAGGGCTGGGGGACCCCAGCGAGGGACGCTTAAATTCAACCTCAGTTTTGAGGCAACTTCCGAGAGTACTGGTGAACATCACTGGGAAGGGGTTTTGAAGGATGAGTAAGAGTTGGCCAGGGGAATTAGGAGGTCTCAGACAGGAGGAAAGGGACCGCTCTCCACCCCAGTCACTCCTGTGGCACCAAGCACCCTTTTTTACTTGGCTTGTGCCCCCTCATCAGTCTTCCAGCCTCCTCCCCAGGCCGGGGACTCTGGGGTCCTCCGGGAGACCCGCCTGCCCACTCACCTCCCTTAGGATGGAGGCCCAGGACAGGAAGAAGGAAACTAGGTGGGGGAAGGGAGGCAGCGAAGTTCAGGCTGGGAACGGGCGCCCCTCC
>NW_027527386.1:2967778-2993784 GCF_008692635.1 Crocuta crocuta
ATTGGTCGACTCGCCCCAGCCGCCGGCCGGGCTGTCAATCAGCGCGCCCGGCGCCGTCGCTTAACCCTCGCGGTGCCGCTGGGGGGGGAGGGGAGGGCAGCGCAGCAGTTTGGGGTCCAGGCCGGGGTGAGGATATTTAGAAAGGTCCGCGGCTTGGGGTCAGAGGGTGCAACCTGGGAAGGAGCTGGGCGGCGTGTGTTGCGTTGTTTAGAGAGGAGCCTGATGATTTTTATCCATGCCCAGGGGTGGCTTGGGGCTAGGGGTGGGCCTGGGAATGGGGGCCTAATCTCTAGCACTCGTTCCAGCCCTTACTCAGGGGCCGATATTTCCCTCAATATTAATAACGTGCAGTGCGAATGAAGGAAGCTTCAAGCCCCCTTAATGGGGAAAACATAACAGGTCTCTCATCCAGCACCAAGCTCCTGGGCTCTGTATTTTTGTCAGTGAATTTTCCAAACTGTCCCCTNACTGCAAAGGCCCTGAGCCAGTGCAATTTTTCCAGGTTAAAGGACAGGGTAGGAAGGGGTGGCGGGTATCCCAGGCCTGGGATGGTAGAAAGATAAGGGGTGAGGGTTGTAGGAAGGCGGCCAGGGATCTAGAGTTCTGTTTTGGCCCAGTTTGCTAATGCCTACTGGAGGTGTGCCGTAGTCTCGCCTACCCCAGGACATTTGCACTAACCATTCTCCTCTCTGCCAGGAATAGTCTCCCCCTGACATCCACCCAGACCTCTAGGCCTCCCCTCACATCCCTTTAAGAAATGAACTTCCGGGGGGCGCCTGGGTGGCTCAGTCGGTTAAGTGTCCGGCTTCGGCTCAGGTCATGATCTCACTGCTCGTGGGTTCGAGCCCCGCGTCAGGCTTTGTGCTGACAGTTGGCTCAGAGCCTGGAGCCTGTTCCCGATTCCGTGTCTCCCTCTCTCTCTGACCTTCCCTTGCTCACGTGCTCTCTCTCTCTCTCAGAAATAAATAAAACATTTAAAAAAAAAAAGAAAGAAATGAACTTCCACCACCCCCACCCCCATTCTCCATTTCTTATTTAATTTTTTTCCAAACGTGGTTTGAATTGGCACTAATCTTTAATCTCAGCGGCTATAGGTCATGCTGTGTTCAAAATTCACATAACTGATAGGATTGTCAGGCATTCTTGCACAGGCCACAGGGCATCTGGGTAGGTATGCGGGCCTGGGATGCAAAGCTGTGAGTGAGTGAGAGAGCACTCCGCTTGCCCATCTTCTGTGCTCTGTCTGGGGGTGGGGGTGGGGTGGGCACACTGGGGTTCAGACCCTGGGATGCGCCTCCCCACAGATTCTAACGTAAACACACAACTTGGGGTTTGCGGCTGGCCTGTGGAGGAGAAAGTGAGGGCTGCCGTGTACAAGCCGCAGAAAAGGTTTTCACCCGTGATCCCTAACTGGCCCTTAATTGAAGCGGATTTTATTTATGGGCCAGTCGGCTAATTGCCTCCCCTGTGCTTGGCTTGCCTCCTCTCCGTGGTTGCCGGCGCACCAGTGTGTCCATTGCTGGCTGTCTCGTCCGGTATCCGCCGGGTACCTGTGGCTACTTAAATTAAAACAAATTAAAATTAAATAGGATTTAAAACTCCGTTCCTCAGGCTCACTGTCCGCGTGTCAATCGCTTCGCAACCACCAGTGGCTGGGGATGACCGTCCGCACTGGACGGTGCAAATCTAGAACATTCCCATCCTGGCAGAACGTTCCAGTGGACAGTGCAGATCTGAGGTCCTTAGAAGAGAAAGTCCCCTAGGTCCACGCAGAGGTCGGAAGCCGCCACGGCATCTGCTCTGCTCTCGCCCGTGGACGCCCCGCGTGCCGGTGGCCGGTGGCTGGGCTTCCGGCTGGCCTGTGCTCACCCCGCCCTTCCGTCTGCTGTCCCCTGCTTGCCCCAGGCTGGCTGGCAGGGACGCAGGCTGCCCTGAGCCCCCTGGAAGGGCGCCGGGCACAGACGAGGGGCTGGGGAGGCCGCAAGGAGTTCCCTCTTGGCTTCTGAGTTGTGGTCGACTTGGAAACCCCAGGTCTGGATGAAAGCTGGACAGAAAAGGGGTTTGCACTTCCGAAGCTTTGGAAGCCACTTCAAACCCAGGCCCCCAGAGGCCCAGGGTTACTTGGGTTGGGGGAAGACCGGGCAGAAGCCCTCGGTGACAGCAGGGAGGTGACAGCAGGGAGCTGGCGCCGGGTTTCAGGCCTGGGCCTCCATCTTCTCCCCCATCCCCAGGACAACCCAGTCCCCCCCCCCATGGGCAAGAGAAAGTATCCAAGTGACAGAGGTGAAGGAGCAGACGCAGGAAGCCAGTGGGTAGAAGGACCCTGGTGTCCAGCCACTGGATGAACGACTGAGAGGCAGGGACAGGGACCCTCCCCAGACCGTGGCTGGCGCCCGTGATCCTGGAGGGGAGGATACTCTCAGCTGCCCCTCTCTGATGCCACACGAACGCCCTTGAACTGAGACCTGGCCCCAGGAAAAGTGAATTGATTGAATTACCCAGCATTGATTGGAGTTTGCCTCCTGCCATCTGGTGGAGAGACGCTTGTGTTCATTTCCGGGGCTGCTCCAACAGGCGGCCACAAGCCCGGGGCCTAACGCAGCAGAAATCTGTTCCATCGTGTTCTGGAGGCCAGGAGTCCCAAGTCAACGTGTTNCTAGAGTGGCCCCTCTGCCTCCGTGTCCCTGGGCGTGTAGACCCCTCTCTCCAGTCTTTGTGTCTCTCCTCACACGTCCGGCTTCCTGTTCCACATGTTCTCACTGTGTGTGTCTGTGTCCCAATCCCCCTCTTATAAGGACACCGGTCATGGGATTTGGGGCCACCCTACTCCAGTAGGGCCTCATGTTAAATAGTTACACCTGAAATCATCCTATTTCCAAATAAGGTCACATTCCCAGAGACTAGGAGATTAGGACACAAGAGAAACTCAAACAGTATTTTTTTAAATGTTTTATTTACTTCTGAGAGAAAGAGAGAGAGAGAAAGAGCATGAGTGGGGGAGGGGCAGAGAGAGGGGGGGAGACAGAATCTGAAGCAGCTCCAGGCTCTGAGCTGTCAGCACAGAGCCCGATGCAGGGCTCGAACCCACGAACTGTGAGATCATGACCTGAGCTGAAGTCAGACGCTTAACCGNGACTGAGCCACCCAGGCGCCCCAGGACGTGAAAGAAATTTTTTGAAGGACACAGTTCTATTCTCTACAAGCTCAGAAGAGAAATTAAGTAGATAAAGTAACCCATTCAGTCCTCCATGAATCCAGAGAGGTTAACTGACCTCCCCAGAGTCACACAGTCATTAAGTGACTAAGCCAGTATTGGAACCTGGGTCACCTTGCTGTGAGAAGTATCCACGTAACCCTGACACCATAATGCCTAGGTCTAAGTAGGTTCCTGCCATTGCACAGGACCTGAGTATGGAGAAAGGTGCATCCATTCCAGAAGTGGATTTTGGATCTCCTGGACCTGGCTCTTGCTTCCAATGAAATCCGGATGTATTAGTTAGCTACCGCTGCATAACAAACTGTCCCCCAAATTAGTGGCTTAAACAATGCTTAAAAAAATAGTATTTATCATCTCACACAGGCTCTGGTGGTCAGGAATCTGGGGTGGTTTTGCTGGATCATAGTTGGCAGCTGATGTGCCAGCTTCCCTCCCCCCTCTCTGGCCAACATGGTCTGCCATCCAGTTGATCTGAAAATCTCAGTGGGGCCCCATCACGCTCCTGTGTCCCTAATCCTACTCACCACCCAGTGCTTTCTTTTTGTTTTACTTAATTCTTCTTCTTTTTAAAATTTTTATTGTATCCCAAAGTTGTGTTAAGCCTTTATTTTTTCAAATGTTTATTTTTGAGAGAGAGACAGAGCATGAGCAGGGGAAGGGGCAGAGAGAGAGGGAGACACAGAATCCGAAGCAAGTTCCAGGCTCTGGGCCCAACATGGGGCCCGAACTCACAATCCTTGAGATCACGACCTGAGTGCACGCTAAGATCGGATGCCTAACCGCCTGAGCCACCAGGGGCCCCTACTTGCTTCTCTGACCTGTTCGTGGGTGGCCCATGGCATGGCTGAGTGCGGAACATCACTCCACCCGCGTGTCTTTTTTGTGTTCTTTTCCCTCGAATGTCTGGGTCTCAGTTGTGGGCTCCAAGGTGGCTTCTCCTCCTTCTCCTCCACCTTGGACCCGCTTCCCCATCGGGGCTGCTGCTAAGGGTGTCCTTCGACCGTCAAGCCCAGAGGACTTGGGGGGGAGATGTGACCGGATGAGGCCCCAGTGTCACCGCTCCCTGTGTCGTAGTGAGGACTTGCCCGTCCAAGTGTGACCGTGGCTGGTTAACTGAGCGCCGGGCCGCTGAGGGCTTCTCGGCAGAGGCGCAGGTGGCCGGTTGTTCATTCCAGCGACGTCCCCCCAGTGAAGGCGGCGGCCTCGCCCCAGTGAGCCTCCCGAAGGCAGGGAGAGGCTGCAACCGCCCTCCGGAGGCGCCAGTCGTTGCCTTTAAGAGGTGGGAAGGGGGGTGCCTGGGTGGCTCAGTCGTTAAGCGTCAGACTTCGGCTCAGGTCATGATCTCATGGTTCGTGGGTTCTAGCCCCGCGTCGGGCTCTGTGCTGACAGCTCAGAGCCTGGAGCTGCTTCAGATTCTGTGTCTCCCTCTCTCTCTGACCCTCCCCTGCTCATGCTGTCTCTCTCTCCTAGAAATAAATAAAACATTAAAAAAAAATTAAAAAAATTTTTTTAGTTTCTCTCGGGGCACCTGGGGGGCTCAGTCGGTTAAGCGTCTGACTTCAGCTCAGGTCATGATCTCACAGTTCGTGGGTTCGAGCCCCGTGTTGGGCTCTGTGCTGACAGCTCAGAGCCTGGAGCTGCTTCAGATTCTGTGTCTCCCTCTCTCTCTGACCCTCCCCTGCTCATGCTGTCTCTCTCTCCTAGAAATAAATAAAACATTAAAAAAAAAAAAAGAGGTGGGAAGGGGGAAGGTGGCTGCAACCAGACCCGACCCGCAGGCGGGGTCAGAGAGGACCCTATGGTCTCTGGCTCCCTCTGCTGGCGAGACGGCTTATTACAGCGCTGTCGCCGCCGCGCCCGGTTCCAGGATGAGTCGGGGCGCCCAGCCCTCGTCGCATCCGAACCTCAGCACGTTTCCGCCACCTCAGAAGGGTCCCTCTGGTCCGTGCTGACCCCTCCCCCCCACCCCTCGCTTTTCGTCCCCGGGGGGTGTCTGCTTTTCTAGAAACGTCGTATACATGGGCTTATAAACGTGTTTTGTATCTGGCTCCTTTCCCTGGAGGGAAGTCTTCGAGATCCTTCTGCGTGGAGGGCACCTCGCGGGCCTTCCTGCCGCCCGGAGCGTTCCGCCGCGTGGACGGAACCCGCCGCGCCTATGCCGGCGCCCTTGCTGGTTGCGGATTGGGTGGCCACGGAAGCCCCGCTGCAGCGTCCGCGTACACGGCCGCGTTGGAATTCGATGGAATCGGTAGATATGGTGTGGANGCCCCGTGGTGCCTGCGGTGGGTGACGACCCGTCCCGTGCCCTCCGTTTGTCTGTGTTTATCCCTCTTCCCGTTATTTACCGCCTGTTGATACCTTTTTAAAACGTCGCACGGGGCCACCTGAGTAGCCCGGTTGGTGGCGCTGCTGACAGCGTGGAGCCTGCTTGGGATTCTCCCTCCCTCCCTCCCTGCCCCTCCATGAGTGTGTGCTCTCTCTCTCTCTCTCTCTCAAAATAAATAAAATAACCTTTAATTTTTTAAATGTTTATTTATTTATTTATTTTTAAAAATGTTTTATTTATTTCTGAGAGATAGAGACAGCGTGAGCAGGGGAGGGTCAGAGAGAGAGGGAGTCACAGAATCTGAAACAGGCTCCAGGCTCTGAGCTGTCAGCACAGAGCCCGACGCGGGGCTGGAACCCACGAACCGTGAGATCATGACCTGAGCCGAAGTTGGACGGTTAACCGACTGAGCCACCCAGGCGCCCCTTTAAATGTTTATTTTTTATAAACTTTTAAAAAATGTTTATTTTTGAGACAGAGAGAGACAGCGTGAGCAGGGGAGAGGCAGAGAGAGAGGGAGACACAGAATCTGAAGCAGCTCCAGGCTCTGAGCTGTCAGCACAGAGCCCGACGCGGGGCTCGAACCCACGAACCGCGAGATCATGACCTGAGCCGAAGTCGGATGCTTAACCGACTGAGCCCCCCAGGCGCCCCTTAGCAGATACTCGTAATAAGCAGCCGGAAAAGCGTGTAAGCACGGAGAGGAATCCTGTCCCTCCTCCGCTCCCACTGCTCCCATGGCTCTCCCACAGACTCAAAGCCAAAGCCTTCAGACAGCTTCTGAAAGCCTTGCAGGGTGTGCACCCCCTTCTGATGAATCCCCGATTATGGACCCCTTACTCAGCCACACAGACCTCCCTGCCAGTCCTCACAGACTACCACAGGACTTTTGCACGGGCTGTCTGCCCGCCTGGATCAATCTTCTCCGTGACTGCGCTGTGACTCATTCCCTCCATGACTTCTGGGTCTTAGCTCCAGGCCGCGTCTTCCGAGAGGCCTTCCCTGACCCCCACCTACATGGAACCGTGCCCTACCTCTGCCCAAGGGGCTTCCAAGTCTTCTCACCTTGTTCTCTTTTGTTTCACACCACTTCTAGTGTGTATTAGTACATACACTCTGTTAGCTCGGACAGCAGTATATTAGTTAGTTTGGAAACGAGGAGGCGAGGATCACTGGAAACCGTTCCTGAAGGCCTTAACGATGGGTGCTTCTTGCCTGGAGTTTGCCAGGATCAGCCACTTTGTACCCCGAGCACTCCCGGCACTTGCCACCCGCATTTGCCAGTGGGCTCTCAGTATTCTGCCCCACGTCAGAGCCTTCCTTTCCGCCTGTGAATCTGTTATTACAGGGCCCCCTTCTTAAACTGACGTATCATTCATTATTCTCTGTAATTATTTTGATGGTCCCATGGTCTAGGATCTGGCCGGATTTCAAGCCGGCTTCCGCGCTTTGGCGACAGGCTCCAGCTTTCTTCTGGGGGCCTCCTGGCTTTCAGCTGGAACTAGATGGTCCCGCCCCCGGCCCCCTCCGGTCCCGGCCCGGGGACCATCTGCAAACGTGCAGACCTCTGAGCCCAAGCCCAGTAGGAAGGGGAGCGGAAATTAGGAGACGGAGCCGCTTTTTAAAAAGCTTCCTGCTGGGGACAGGGTGGCCTGAGAGCGAGGTGGGTGTGGACATAGAAGGGACACAGGGCATCCTTGTGCTGTCACAGATGTTCTGTATCTTGGCTGTGCCTGCGTGAACCTACCCAGGCGAGAACAGGGGCACGCACGCACGCATGCGCACACTCGTGAGAGGGACCGTCTGCCTGAGATGGACGGACCGTATCAGTGTCAATATCCATCGAACTCCAGTTTTGCAAAACGTTGCCACTAGAGAAAGGCGACCGAAATGTAGACGGGGGTCTCTCTGTACTATTTCTTTTTTTTTTAATGGTGACAAAAATTATATTTAGATTTAGCCAGCTGGACTCAGTTTAGATGATCCCGATTTTGTTGGCAACATCCAAAGCATCATAGTCAGGAGCCAGTCGAACGTATGCTTTCTTTTCTCCATCGGGCCTGATCAGAGTGTTGACCTTGGCTGCATCAATCTCACAGAGCTTCTTCACAGCCTTTTTGATCTGGTGCTTGTTGGCCTTGACATCCACAATGAACACAAGAGTGTTGTTGTCTTTATTTTTTTTTCATGGCTGACTCGGTCGTCAGTGGGAACTTGATGATGGCATAGTGGTCAAGCTTGTTTCTCCCGGGGGGGCTCTTTCAAGGATATTTGGGCTGCCTTCGGAGATGCAGTGTCTTGGGCGGTCGGAATGTAGGTGACGTGCGGATCTTCTTTTTTTTTTTTTTATGACTGTGGACGCCTTTCAGCACTGCTTTCTTGGCCTTCAAGGCTTTTGCTTTGGCTTCGGCTTTGGGAGGGGCAGGGGCTTCCTTCACCTTCAGCGCCATCTTCATGAAAAGCTCTCTGTACTATTTCTTACGACTGCCAGTGAACCCGCCATTCTTTCAATAAAAATCTCAATTAAAAAAGAGACCTACTAATGGGAACATAAAAAAATAGTGTCATAATGGTAATGCCAGTAACGTGAGAGGCCAGGAGGGAAAATGGAACAATCTCGTACCCTGGATGAACCGACCGCTGCGCTACCATCCAAGGTCCAGTCAGCTTCACAGAAATAGATGTGAGGATAAAATTCGGAATGAAAAACAAAAAGGAGACGCTTCTGATGACTCAGGGAAACAGCTTCGCTTAGGACGCACTGTTTCCAGCTGCACACAAGCCATTCTACCGCTCCTGGACGGAGACATCTGACCAGGTACATTCTTGGCAAACGCAGCAATGAAACCAGGGATAGAAGCAAAATGATTGCAAACAATTAAAATCGCTCCCTCTTTATTCTCTGATCACTGGCTGGCTTTCTATATACAGGATGGTCCAAACTAGGAAACTATTGTTGGGTAAATTTTTATTTTGATATCATTTCAAGCATACAGAGAAGTTGCAAGAATAGTACCAAGAATTCATGTATGTGTGTGTGTGTGTCATGCATGTGTACGTATGCGTGTGTGCTTGTGTGCACGTGTCACGTATGTGAGTGTGCACATATATGCATGTTGTGTGTATGTACATGTGTACACACATATACATTATGCATATTTCTCCTCTTAACTCTGAGAGTGAATTGCGTTCTGTGCCCCTTTGCTCCCCAAATACTTCAGCGAACAAGGGGCTTTTGAGGGTGAAAGAGACCCTCTGTGGTCACACTCTACTCCATTGGAAGAATCCCTTATATATTTTAGAAACAATCACTTTGTCAGCTTGTTTTGCAAATATTTTCTCTTGTTGTCATTTGCCTCCTACTTTGCTTCAAAGTGACTTTCGGGGGGGCGCCTGGGTGTCTTAGACGGTTAAGTATCCGACTTTGGCTCAGGTCGTGGTTTGATCTCACAGTTCGTGGGTTCGAGCCCTGCGTCGGGCTCTGTGCTGACAGCTAGCTCGGAGCTTGGAGCTGCTTCAGATTCTGTGTCTCCCTCTCTCTCTGACCCTCCCCTGCTCACGCTGTCTCTCTCTCTCTCAGAAATTAAAAAAAAATAATAAAAAATAAAAAATAAATTAATAAATTAAAAAAAGAGGAAAACCTGTAAGAAATTTCAACTTGCTTTAAACTGACCCTGATCATTTAATGAAATTGTAGCCAGCTGTTCCGGCACATCCCAGCCACCCTCCACAGCACGTCTGGGCTTCTGGAGTCCCTGAGATAGCAGCTCACAGCCAGGAGCTGCCCACAGTCCCCAGGCTTGCCCAGCCCCTCCTCAGGCACCCAGGGCCAGCCTCCCTCCAACCCTTGCACCAGAAAAGCCCTGCCTAGAACCTGGAGAGGCTGGGGCTGGTTTCCAGAAGGGGGAGTGGGGAATTTAGAGAGCGTGGGGGCAGGGTAGGGGCTTCCTTGGGAGGGATGGGTCTCAGAGCTGTGCAGGGCCGGGAGGACGCAGCAAAAGGGACAGGAGGTCGCGTCTACATTGAGATATATGTTACATATGCCATTTTTTAACATGGTTAATTTTTTTGTTCCTCCCACCTGCAATCTAAGAAGCATGATGGCAAGAATTTTTGTGTTCATGTACTGCCGTATATCCCAGTGCGGAGAACAGAGTCCGGGATATAAAAGATGCCCGATGAGTATGTACGGAAGGAATCCACATGCACTTTTCCTGAGCCCACCCAGTGCAACAAACAAAATAGTCACAAACGTGAAAATGTGACCTAGATCGCCATCGAGTGGCCAAGACAGGATACTACATCCATTAGGAAGAAAAAAACATGTAGAGAAACGCACAAAATAGGACCCCATTTCTGGAAGAAATAAGAGATATTCCAGGAAGGATCATTCCAATATGGGACTATCTTTTCACAGGAGTGTTTGGTATGTGGAAAGTGTCGTGGAAATAAGCATTTATTGCTAGCGTTAAGGGTGCGCGCGATAGCACGGTGGCCACGCCCCCAGCCGCACCCCGGCCTTTCCGCCGCTAGCCACGCCCTAAGGCGGGCCCAGTCTCAGCCACGCCCACAGTGCCATCCCGGGGCGGATCCGGAGACTGGGCCCAATCGCGTTCCAAAGGGCGGAGGGACTAGTGTCTCTCTACTCACCGATTGGAGGATGCGCCTAGCCCCTCCCACCATTGAGGCTCTACCAATCCCAAGCCCCAGGCTGCCCTCCTTTTCCGCTCCAGGCAGCCCCGGCAGCGGAAGCGGAAGCGATGATTCGGCCGCGGGAGGAGGTGGCGGTACCTGTCGCCGGGTGCTGGTCCTTCCTGGGCGTGGTTGTGTCTGTGTCCACTGCAGGGCCAGGGCCCGCGTGTGCTCCGCAGCCCGGGCTGGCGCGGGGCACTGTTCAGGGGGCGTGCCCAGCCCGGGCGGAGGCCGCGGGGATGGGGGTCTTCGGACTCCCGGGACCTTGGGGTCCGGGCCGAACCCACGCAAGGTGGGTCGGTGTGGTTGCAACATAAATGCTCCCTGGTTCCCACGGGGTCGCAGCAGGGCCGGGTGCAAGGGGTCAGCGCCGCGTCTGGACCGCGAGGTGGACCCTGGTCCTGTTTCCTTGGCAACCGCCAAGATGGGGGAGGTGTGGGTGGCTGTGTCCGGAAGCCCCTTATTCGAGCTTCCGCACCCGGGCTGGAAATGGAGCCTGATTCTCGGGGGTCAGATGCTCCAGGCAAGACAGGGATGTTTCCTTCTTCACGGAATGGACAGAGTTTGCAGTGAGTTACAGAGTGGGAATGACTTAAAAGGGGTTTGTTTTACCCTTGACGCCGCAGGGAGTCCTCGCAGGAAATGCTTCCTGTTTTGCTGCCCCTGCCCTCCCGGCCTGACGAATGTCCGGGCAGGTACTTCTCAGCTGATTTGTAGCATCGCTCGCGGCCAGTGCACCGAGCTGGGCGCCGGCCTTGGGCCGCGTAGCCTTCATCAGTTCTCTGGGGATATCCCCCAATTTGCGGAGTCTTTCAGAGCCTCAGTTCCCACCTCTGTAAAATGAGAGTGCCATAACAGGACCTGCATTTGGGAGAAGTAATGAGTGTTGTGTAAAGTGTGGATTGTTAACATCCGCTCATCGTCATCGTCTTCATTCTTATATTAAAGTCTTAGGCCACTGAGGTGCAGGTGGCGGATTGACAAGTGGATATGACCGTGGACTTTCGACGAAAACACTCCGGGATCAAATAAAGGGTCAAATGAGACCAGTGATTCCCACCCTTAAGAACTAGTTTACCCCCAGGGGACACTTGACAGTGTCCGGAGACATTGTGGTCCACACAACTGGGTTACAGGGGGTTGTTACTGGCATTGGGTGGTTGGAGGCCAGGGATGCTGCTTGCCCCACGTGTTTCATAGCGCCGGCCTTGGCCTTGAGATGCTCTGCTTCCCGGAGGAGAGTGCCTGGCATGGACTAGACACTCACCAGGCACATATCATTGTTATTAACATTGTATTCTTGATGAATTTTCGTGGAGAGGTGGCTTTCCAGATCCAGGTTATTCCCTTCATCTCAGTGAGGCAGTTAGACCATTTGTATATTTGCTTCTTCATGAAATAATTCAAACAAAAGTACAAAAGTAATTAATTTTAACAGGTACCCGTATTTGCTGCAAATATTTGTACAGATACAGTACACAAAAAAATTAACACAGTACACAGATCCTCCTCTCTAGAGGGAGCCGTTGCTAATCTGACATGTAGCCTTGTGGTCCATGTTTCTACAGGGCTTTCTTTTGTTCTTCACGTGTGTGTATGTGCCCTTATCAATACGTGGTAATGTTTTGTGTGTGACTTTTAAAAACTGCCGTGATGGAATTCTGTACATACTCACCGTGAGCTCTGGTTCTAGAACTTCAACATAACTTTCGATTTAGCGTCGATTAGACATCAGGGTTTCTCAGGCTCGGTACCTCCCTGGCCCCCCGCCACCAGATGCCGGTAACAGTCCACTCGTGACAACCAAATTGTCTCCAGGCATTACCAGTGTCCCCCCTGGAGGGCAAAGTCGCACTTGGCTGAGCACCAGCTGTATGCAAAGCTGAAATGAGTTCCTTACACCTGCCTTGTATGTAACAGGATTTATTGAACCGTTTTCTTGGTGGTGTTGTAGTCTGTTTTTTTCAATGTTCTACTTTTACACACACCGCCCTTCCTTGCTCCTGAGCCCTGCGTGCAGCTGTGGGAGCGGCCCGGGGGAGGAGCTGCACAGTGTGGCAACTCTGCTTTTGGGGAGCTCTGTGTTTACAGGCTTCAGTGTCTGTGGGACGCCTCCATGATTGTGCAGCTGTGTGAGCATTTTGTCCTTGAGAGAAATCGGGCGAAGTACGGTCCCCAAAAATTACACTGTGAAAAGCGGGTCTCCTTCTAGTCCCCTAGTCACTTGACTGAGCCCCTTGAAAGCCACCAAAACCTCCAATTGCTCGTGTGGATTTTCCCATTTCTGCACTTACAAATGTGTGCTCTTTAAGCCCCAGGAGGCAATTAGTGTGTACATTTCAAATTGCGATAAAAGCTGCCTGATTGTTCTTGGACTGGCCTGCAGGGCCCGAGAAGGGCCGTTTTTACCCAATAACTTGCAAGCACCGTCCCTCTCCAGTTCATGGTCACTGGAAGGGTTGAGCCAGCCATCACCAGTATGGCTGTCCAATTATTCACCAAGGCTGCTGCTGCTGCTGCTTTTTAATGTTTATTTTTGAGAGAGAGAGAGACAGTGTGAGCAGGGGAGGGTCAGAGAGAGAGGGAGACAAAGAATCCGAAGCAGCTCCGGGCTCTCAGCTGCCAGCACAGAGCCAGATGCGAGGCTCCAACCCACGAACTGTGAGATCATGACCTGGGCCAAAGTTGGACACTCAGCTGACGGAGCCACCCAGGCGCCCTTGTTTTATTTTATTTTTTAATGTTTATTTCTTTATCTTGAGAGAGAGAATCCCAAGGAGGCTCCACACTGTCAGTGCAGAGCCTGATGCAGGGCTCGATCCACGACCCTGGGATCATGGAGCCAAGATCAAGAGTTGAACGCCTAACTGACTGAGCTACCCAGGTGCCCTAGTGGTTTTAGATTTACAGAAACTATGAGCAGAAAGTACAGTTCCCATATGTCCTCCCCTGCCTTTCCTCTATTATTAACATCTTGCATTCCTGGTACACTTGTTAGCAGTGGATGAGCCAATATTGATAGATGATTAACTTAAGTCCACAGTTGGCATTAGGGTTGACATTAGCGCTGTATACACTCCGTGGATTCGGACAGATGTATGATCACATGTATCCGTCCTTGTATCAGAATAGTTTCACTGCCCCCCACATCCCTGTCACCTCCTGTTCGTGCATGCCCTCCTTCCCACTAACCCCCCCAAACCACCGATCTGTGTACTATCTCCATAGTTTTGTCTTTTCCAGAATGTCCTAGAGTTGGAATTATGTAGTATTTACCTTTTGGACTGTCTTCTTTCACTTAGTGATCTGCATTTAAGATTCCTCCATGTCTAGGGGCACCTGGGGGGACTCAGTCGGTTAAGCGTCCAAACTCACGGTTGGGGGGTTCAAGCCCCACATTGGGCTCTGCTGAAAGCTCAGAGCCTGGAGCCTGCTTCGGAGTCTGTCTCCCTCCCTCTCTGCCCCTCCCCCGCTCACACGAAGGGTGTTCCGATTGTTCCCTGTTTCGGCAATTATGAGTAAAGCTGCCACACGCATCTGCGTTCAGGTTCTAGTATTCTGGGTGGTACTAAGCACATGTTCGGTTCTGTGAGAAGCCGCCACCGCGGCTGCAGTGTGGCTGTGGCCCGGCGCTCCTGCAGCGTCCCCGGGTGGGGTTCCACCAGGCAGGCGCGAGTCGGTGGCCCGTCGGTGCTTTAGCTCACGTCCCCGACTGCGTATGAAGTGGGCATCTGGCCACGTGCTTCTTTGTCATGTCTGCACCTTTGGGGAGGCGTCTATTCGGATCCTTTGTCCATTTTTAATTGGGTTATGATTTTCTTTGTTGTTGAGCTTTAAGGACTCTGTGCATTTTCAGGACGCGTCCTTCACGAATAATAGGTTTCCCAAGCGTGTTCTCCAGTCTTCAGCTCCTGGTTACCCTCCAAGTGGTGTCTGGAACCCAGACCCGAGGGTTTCAGTGTGGGCCAAGTTGGCGATTCCTCTCGGGGACCGAGGGGGCGGTCGGACGCAATGGAAGTGGCCGAGTCCCGGCCCCGGGGGGGGGGGGCGNGTGTGTGCCAGGAGGAGGGGTCGGCACAGCTGGAGGGGAAGGAGAGGCAGCTGAGGGTTTGGGTTAGGACGGACCTGGGCTGAGCAAGGGTAAAGGCCGAGGGTAAAGCCCACCGGCTCGCACTCCGTAAAACCAGAGGGACAGGCTTCCGGGATCTGGAGGCCCGAAGTCTGAGGTCAGGGTGTGGCAGGGCTGTGCTCCCTCTGCAGCCTCTGGCGGGGGGGGGTGTCCTCGCTGCCCCAGTCCTTGGCCTTCCTCTCTGGGCGTCCTGTCTTCCTGTTCCAGTTTTCGGCCACGTGAGGACCCCAGTCACGGACTCGCCAGTACGATCTCATCCCACGCGGTGATGTGTGGAGACTCTGCTTCCAAGTAAGGTCGTGGGCTCAGGTACCAGAGGGTTAGGAATCGAACAGATTTTTTTTTTTAATTTTTTTTTATTTCTAGGAGAGAGAGAGAGACAGCGTGAGCAGGGGAGGGTCAGAGAGAGAGGGAGTCACAGACTCTGAAACAGGCTCCAGGCTCTGAGCTGGCAGTCAGCACAGAGCCCGACGCGGGGCTCGAACCCACGAACCGTGAGATCATGACCTAAGCGAAAGTCAGACGCTTAACCGACTAAGCCACCCAGGCGCCCCTGAACAGATCTTTTTTGGGGGACACATTTCACACAGCGGAACGGAAACCCCTGCGGGTGAGCCAGGGTGGCGCAGGGCCCGCGGGAGTTGGGGACAAGCTCGGGCAGTGAGGAGGGGCCTGGAGGACGGAGCTCTGAGTCCTCCCTGTCCGGGACTCTGGGACACTGGATGTTGCCGATTTGANGGGTGGGGGTGGGGAGGTGGGCAGGGGAGGGCATGTGACAAAGGCCAGGGAGGAAGCAGGTGATGGTGGCTGGGCTGGGGGGGCGGCACCCCAAGGAGAGCAGCAGCAGCAGAAACGGGGTGAGCCCTTAGGATGGACGGGGACCACGCCTCCTGCTCAGGGAGGACTTGGGGCAGCAGCCACTGTGGTCACTGCAAACAAGACCTGAGACCGGAGAGGGTCTGTGGACCCGAGGCTGCGGGGCCGGGGCGCTGCGGGAGGGCGGCTGCGGGGCCTCCTGGTCTAGTTGGAGTCCCCCCTGCTCCCCTCTGGCCACATTCCCCATTCATTTAGGGCTCCTGGGCCCAGTGCTCTCGTGGGGGGGGACCGGCCTCCCCCCCACCATGAGCCCAAGCGACTCTGACACCAGCTGGGCCCACAGCCTCGTCCCTGGGTTCCGTTAGTTTACACAGAACTCCGAGAAACATGCTTCCCTATTTATGTATGTGTATGTTTATTTACTTTTGAGAGAGAGAGAGAGAGAGAACATGCAGGGGAGGGGCAGAGAGGGAGGGAGAGAGAAACACTGTCAGTTCAGAACCCAGTCCGGGGCTGGAACTCATGAACCGTGAGATCACCACCTGAGCAGAAACCAGGAGCGGGACGCTGAACCGACTGAGCCCCCCAGGCGCCCTGGGATGAAATTTCTTCTACTCTCTGGTCCTTTAGTGCAGTGTTTGTGCAACTTTAAACTCCATCACCTTTCCCCATTTCCTTCTGTTTTCTCCTCAAAAAAAAGGGGGCGCCTGGGTGGCTCAGTCGGTTGAGTGTCCAACTTCGGCTCAGGTCATGATCTCACGGTTTGTGGGTTTGAGCCCTGTGTTGGGCTCTGTGCTGACAGCTCAGAGCCTGGAGCTGCTTCAGATTCTGTGTCTCTCTCTCTCTCTCTGCCCCTCCCCCGCTCACACTCTGTCTCTCAAAAATAAATGTAAAAAAAAGAACTCCATTGCTTTGATCCTTTCACGTCCACACTTAGTATCCGGTGGGGTCTGGATGTCTGTGTCCCCCCCACACCCCAATGTTGAAAGCTAGCCCCCAGTGTGATGGCATCAGGATTACCACCTGAGGACAGGCCCCAGAGGGCTCCCTTCTGCCTCCTGCCGCAATGCAGTGGGCACCGGGGAACAGGGCCCTCGCTAGAGACTGAATCCACCAGGGCCTTGATCTTGGACTTCCAGCGCCCTGAGCCATGGGACAGGCCTGTTGTTTACAAGCTCCGAGTCTGTTGTTTATTCTCTTACAGCTGCCAAAAGGGACCGAGACAACACCCATTTCTCAGATGGGGAAAATCTGCCTGCCAATTTCCCTCCCCAGCAGCACCTGACGCCCCAGGACGCACAGCCTGGCGGGACAGGCCCGGATCCACTCTTCCCTGCTGGACCAGCAGCGCCTCTTCCCTGCACCCCCCCATCCTGAGTCACAATCATAGTCTCCCCCTTCGGAGGGCTTATGGCCTGAACTGTGACCTCTGGGACCTCAGAAAGTCGCCTTATTTGGAAAAAAGGTCTTTGAGGAGGTGATTAAGGTAAGACGAGACTGTTGGTGTGGGCGCTGATCCAGTCTGGACACCGGCCAGAGAGAGATTAGGGTCCACCGTGGCCCTGGGGGCATGCGTGCGCAGAGACCACGTGAAGAGGCAGCAAGAGGGGCCGTCCGCAAGCCGCGGGGGAAGCCTCTGGAAAACCAGGCCTGCCCGCACCTTGATCTCAGATTCCCAGCCTCCAGAGCCGTGACAGGAAGTGCCTGTGGTATTTTGTTTTGGTGGTGGAAGCCGACTGATTACATTGGCGTCTTAGGAAAATGTGCTGAGCTCTCCCGTGCCCGTGACCTCGTCCCCGCTGCTCAGCCTGGGTGTCTAATCATTAACGCTCTATTTCCAAGGTGGAGTGGCTTTCCCATTAAACCTACTTCCCTGGGATGGGGAAGGAGCTGAGGTTGGTGTCTGGCTGATGGCCGTTGATCAGTGTTAATGGGTCAGACAGGACTTCGGAAACCGCACTTCCCAGAGGGGCCACGGCCCGTCAGCCTGGCAGTGACCCAGCTGGTGACCTTGCCAGGTGGCAGCTGCAGATTAGAACCTTGGTGAGTCCCAGATCCTGGCAATGCTGGCTGGCGGGACCGCCCCGTCACATGTCGGGGGATGCCGCATGGTCAAGCCAGAGGCTGGCCGGAAAAAGGCCCAGGCGCCCAGCCGGCTGGTGTCTGAGACGGGGAGGGAGCTTTCTGGGGAGGCGGTGCCAGAACCCCATTCGTGAGTTCAGTTGCCAACCTGGCCCGGCAAATGGCCAGATGTCTCTGAGCTAGTTTCTAATCTGGAAAATGGGGGTGTTGCTGGCCCTCCTGTGGGCCGTACAGCGCTGAGGTATTCGTGTCCACGAGGGAGGGAGCTGCGTGAAATCTGTTTGTACGAACAGGCTTCCTGGGTTGGACTTGGACTTTTTTAAAAAAAAGTTTATTTATTGAGAGACAGAGCATGAGCAGGGGAGGGGCAGAGACAGAGGGAGAGAGAATCCCAAGCAGGCTCTGTGCTGTCAGTGCAGGGCCCAATGTGGGGCTCGAGCTCATGGATCATGAGATCAATGGCCTGAGGTGACACGAAGAGTCGGATGCTTGACTGACTGAGCCCCCAACCAGGTGCCCCAAGTTCTCTCTGTTTACTGAAGTCACAGTTATTAGATTTCCAATAATGCTTTTGCATTTTGGGGGCACTTGTCAATTTCTCCGTATTATTATTTGGGAGAAGATCCCTTTGTTTTTGTTTTGTTTTGTTTTGTTTTTAATTTTTTTAATGTTTTATTTATTTCTAGGAGAGAGAGAGAGAGACAGCGTGAGCAGGGGAGGGTCAGAGAGAGAGGGAGTCACAGACTGAAACAGGCTCCAGGCTCTGAGCTGGCAGTCAGCACAGAGCCCGACGCGGGGCTCGAACCCACGAACTGCGAGATCATGACCTAAGCGAAAGTCAGACGCCTAACCGACTAAGCCACCCAGGCGCCCCGGAGAAGATCCCTTTGAACTATCACGGAAGTTTGCCTCTTGGTTTCCTTGAGCTGCTTTTCATTTTGTGTGTGTATGTGTGTGTGTGAGTGTGTGTTTCAGAAATGTCAGTGAGGTGGTTTCTTTTGGCCTCCAGGGAGTCAAATCTGGAACCAGAACCCTTTATAATGCTGGAGCAGTCAGTTCAAGTATAGATTTGGGACAAAGGAGCCCATTTATTATTTATTGATTCACTCATTTATTGCAAGTGAGTGAGGGGCAGAGAAAGGGAGAGAGAGGGAAGTGGGGCTCCAGCTCACCAAGGTGGGGCTCGAACTCACGAACTGTGAGATCCTGACCCGAGCCGAACTCAGATGCTTAACCGACTGAGCCACCCAGGCACCCCTACCATTTTCAGTTTGTCACTACAAACTGTCAGTAAACCATGGAAACTCCACGAGAGGCGCTTCCTGTCCCTTTGCACAGGGAGTCGGAAGGAGATGTGTCCGTGCTGAGCAGACGTGAGGGGTTTCACATGGGTCCACATGTCCTGCTCGTTCCCGGATCAGACGCCCTACGTGTCGATCCTGAGTTTGAGCAATGGGCAGTATTTCCTTAGAGGCGTCCCGGCCTGTTCAGGCAAAAAGATGTAACAGGTGGATTCTGTCTTCCTGTGAAGGGGTCTGAGAAGGGGAGCAGAGCCTGAAGTCCTCTCCCTGTCGTCCCAGAGCAGAGCCTGCAAGAGCTTTTCCATCATCCAGATCAGCTTTTGAGAAGCAAGGAAAGCAGGAAAGACTGCGCCCTGGGCGGGAGTGCCCTGGTGTGTTTCTGTTCGTTTCCAATGGAAGCAGAGGCATTACCTGCGTCCTCATAAACTGCATATGAAAAGTGCACTGTGCGGTTTCATTTCACTGAAGATTTGCTCTCGGTGGGAAGGGATGTCAGTAGCGTGTGGGAGCTGGGACCAGCAGGTGCCAGCGGTCACCGTGTCCGGGACAGCCATCCGTGGTCTGGGCCCCGGGTTTTCTCAGGTAGAAGAGGGATATTACATGGGCCGGTGGACGTGTAATGGGATCATAAGCTTCTGAGGCTCGTAATCTTCTTTTATGGGCTTGATGCCTCGAAGGGCTTCTTTATTTACAGGGAATTAACTCCTGGCAGCGCTTTGAGGGATTTATTTGAATCTTCATGGGAGGTACACTGGGTTCTGCCGGCATCAGTGCGGGATTTTGCCCAGAAAGAGGTGGCAGGTGACCCAATCGAGACAAATGATCAGTGTCCCCAGATGCCACCCTAGTGGTCAGCGATGGAGCAGATAAAAGATGTTCCTGATCATTTCGTGCCTGATAAATTTTAGAATTATGTCTCCCTTTTGGAGAAAAGAAATCTGTCACGATCCTGTTCTAAGAAATCTCAGCCTAATACATGAGTGGGGGAAGAGGAAGCAAGAAGAGGGTATCTCTCAAAGGTTCTAGACAGAAGGAAGAGGCCCACAGACAGGAGCCGTTGAGATGTTTTGGAGACCCCTCCCCCCCTAGGTCTGGGGTCCCCAAGGACAGAGAGACATTCATTCCCAGTGTGGAGAGTGGTTTCTCTGAGCTGCTTACCGGGGAGGACTTGGGAATTAGAAGGAATCTGGAAGGATGTATGTTTGCTGAGTGCTTACATTTGTGACTTTTTTTTTTTTTTTATGGCTTGGCTCTTTGGGATCACAGAATAGGAGATACTACGATAATAGAAACCAGGAGATGCCGCATTTTGCTTAGGGGCTTTCATTTTCTGGAGTTGAAAATTAAGAATTTTAGCATTCTTGGGGGGCCTGGGTGGCTCAGTCGGTTGAGCGTCCGACTTCAGCTCAGGTCTGATCTCACCGTTTGGGAGTTCAAGCCCCATGTCCCGGTCTGTGCTAACAGCTCAGAGTCTGGAGCCTGCTTTGGATTCTGTGTCTCCCTCTCTCTCTGGCTCTCTCCCAATTGCACTCTGTGTCTCACTCTCTCAAAAATAAATAAACATTAAAAATTAAAAAAAAAGAAAAAGAATTTTAGCATTCTTTCTCTTAGCATTGATTTGAATGCTACCGGGCTGGATGGAGTATCTACGGAAAGGCTGGGATTACCTTTGATGACAATGACAATTTGAAGTTGCTCGTAATGATCTTGAGCAGGTCTGGGCAAGCCTGGGGTTTGCTCCAATCAGCAGGCTTAGGGGAAGCTCCTTTCATTTCTTGATTTCCAGCAAGTGTTCGAACATTTGCCCAATTTAGGAGTCGAATATTTAAACCCATTTCAGAGCGTGTCTGGCGGCCTGACCCTCACCAACATGCTTGCAGACTCTTTGATATCAGTTGGAGAAACCAGATTGGTAAGTTTGAGTAAGTTTCTCCAAACCTCTGGTGGTCCTCACTCTAGGAAATGCTTTATGGTTTAGAATTTGGCCTTAGTCCAGGAAACATAATATTCATGGTTTTTTTTTAATGTTTATTTTTGAGAGAGAGATTGAGAGACAGCATGAGCAGGGGAGGGTCAAAGAGAGATGGAGACACAGAATCCAAAGCAGGCTCCCGGCTCCGAGCTGTCAGCCCGATGCCACCAAACTCACGAACCACAAGATCATGACCTGAGCTGAAGTCGGACGCTCAACCAGCTCAGCCACCCAGGCGCCCCGGAAATCCCATTTCTTAGAGGTTTTTCTCTAGAGGGAAAAGGATAACGTCCCAAAGAGCACAGTTTCAACAAGAGTCCGACCAAAGACCAGCGCATTTCCAAGAAGAGCAGCCTAGTTCCCAGTATGAGTCAGAGTTACTCTCAGAAAGGACAAGCCCCTAAAACAGGTCCCGGATGAACCCTGGACGGCCCACTCACAGGGAGCGGGGCTCTGATCCCAGGACAAGTCTCCGCTTCAGGGTCCAGGAGGAAGCCGTGAGCGCAGTGGGCTCTGCGGGCCCTGCACCTGTCTGCTCGCCAGCCCGCGGCGTTGGGGTCTTCTCTGGGTCCACCAGCGATCGCCAAGTAAGGTTAACCCTAAAAGTAAAACCTTATTTTTCAGCAAAAATGGGTTTATCTGGGAAAGCAGAGAATTGGGATTTGGGACACAGAAGCTCCAGCAAAACAAGAAGCAAGTCTGGAGAAGAAAGGGAGGAACAAGGGGAGGATCGCTCTTTTCTAGGGGGGGGACTCCGTGGGGGGGGGTCTCCAAACCAAACAACCATTGGAGCAAACGGGGGAGGGGGTTCCACGTGTAGTGGCTTCTCATTGGCTGGGCTGTGGCTATCTCTCATTGGCTGGGTTGTTGCTGGGGCGGTCACTTCCCAGTTAAAGTAATGTGGGCTTGCTGGGTTCTGGTCTTCCTCCTGGGTCAGCCAGTGAGAGCTAAGTTAGGGCCCGAGGGCGCCTCTGCTGGCCTCCAGTTTAATAAGGCTCCCTTTTATTAATTTATACTCCTTTTTATGGCTGAGTAACATTCCAGTGTATGGATGGACATCTTTGTTTATTCATTAGTTAATGGCCATTTGGGTCGTTTCCACTTTGGGGCTGGTGTGAATCCTGCTGCTATGAACATGCATGAACAAGTTTTCGTGCGGATGCTTTCATTTCTCCTGGCTTGTAATTCTTGGGGGTATATATATATATATATATCCTTTTTTTTTAATTTTTAAAATTTATTTCTAGNTATATATATATATATCCTATATATATATTCCTATATATCCTATATATATTCCTATATAGGAATATATATATATATAGGAATGGAATTGCCGGGTCAGGTGGTAACCCCATGCCTGCTTTTCTGTGAAGCTGCTGAACCGTTTTTACATTCTCACCAGCAGTGTACAAAGCACTCCAGCTTCTTGTCTCGCGGTCAGCACTTGTTACCCGTCTTTCTGGTAACACCCAGCCTAGTTGGCGTGGAATCGTGTGTTGTCGTAACTTTGCATTTCCCTAATGAATACTGATGTTGAGCACCTCTTCATCTGCTTATTAGCAATTTGTATGTCTTTTTAGGAGAAATATCTTCTTACTAAAATCCATAGCACATTTTTCACTTGTTTTGGTCTTTTGTTCTTGAGTGTTGTATCATTTTTCTAAGAAATTACATATTTTTGTCCATTTTATCTTTTAAGTTAATTTATTTTGAGAGATAGAGTGGGAGCAGGGGATGGGCAGAGAGAGAGGGAAAGAGAATCCCAAGCAGGCTCTGCACTGTCAGCATGGAGCCTGACTTGGGGCTTGATCCCAAGAACAGGGAGATCATGACCTGAGCTGAAACCAAGAATCAAATGCCCCACCCAGGCACCCCTGTCCATTTTATTTTAGAGCGGAGGAAACAACTTAAAATCAAGGAGACAGGGTTACCTGGATGGCTCAGTCAGTGGAGCATGCGACTCTTGATCTCAGAGTTGTGAGTTCAAGCCCCACGTTGGGCATAGGAATTATGTAAAGGAATGAATTTTTAGAAAAAAAAAATCAAGGAGCCAACTTCTTTTTTTTTTTTTAATATTTTTATTTATTTCTAGGAGAGAGAGAGAGACAGCGTGAGCAGGGGAGGGTCAGAGAGAGAGGGGGTCACAGACTGAAACAGGATCCAGTCTCCAAGCTGGCAGTCAGCACAGAGCCTGACGCGGGGCTCGAACCCACGAACCGCGAGATCATGACCTAAGCGAAAGTCGGACGCTTAACCGACTAAGCCACCCAGGCACCCCATCAAGGAGCCAACTTCTAAACAGGGTATTTTTGGAAATAGATGTTCACGGGCATGCAAACGGTAAGATTCATACGGGGATATATCCTTGCCCTTGGCTCTTGGAGAAGTCAGCACCAAACGTTAGGGGACAAGCAAAGGCACAGGAGAGGAAGGTGAGAACAATGGCTTTTGTTCAAGAGACACTGTATCTCAGGAGAAAGTCCGAAAAATATGAATCGAGAGAAAAGGAACACACACTTTTTCTGTCAACTCTGTGTGACGTTCTGCCGTGTGTTCTCTGGGGCAGGGACTCAGCTCTGCTGCTGCTCCTGACAGCGGCCATGGACGGACAGACCCTTGGGAACATCCTGGCCGCGTTCCAGCACGACCCTGACAAAAGCAGGCTGTGGGTGGATTCGGCCTGCATGCCATCTTTTGCTCACTCCACCTTAAACCAAACTCAGGATTTTTTTTTTTCTGGAACATTCCCGCAAGTAAACATTTCTACCATGTTCTTCGGTCTGAATGACTATTGAAAGAGAAATCAGGAATGAACGGTGATCCAAACGCCACGTTAAGAAAGCAGCTCTGGGGGGCGCCTGGGGGGGCTCAGTCGGTTAAGCATCCAACTTCCGCTCAGATCATGATCTCATGGTTTGTGGGTTCAAGTCCCGCGTTGGGCTCTGTGCTGACAGCTAGCTGGAGCCTGGAGCATGTTTCGGATTCTGCGTCTCCCTCTCTCTCTGACCCTCCCCTGCTCACGCTGTCTCTCTCTCTCAGAAATAAACAAGAAACATTAAAAAAAGCAAGCAAGCAAGCAAGCAGCTCTGGGAGAAGAACGAGTGTGCCGGATCCTCCCGGCCAAGCCTTCACCTGGTCTCTCACTTCGTCCGGGACTGGAAACCAGCGCACACCCCAGGCCTGAAAGCCTCAGCTGGAGCACAGCGGGGCTCATGCGGGGGCCCCCACCAACAGCTGGGCGCGGGGGGCGCGGCCACTGTTCCTCCACTGTCAGCAGGTGCGGCGGTGGCGGCGGAGGCCGGGAGTGCGCGCCGAACAAGCACGCGGATCTCCAGGGACACGTGCAGTCTCAGCGCGGGTAGCCTTTGGTCACCGGAGGTCCGTCCTGGCTCCCTGGCTCCGGGAGACAGCGCGCAGCTGGGGTGCACTGGGACACACTGGGACACACGGGGACGACGGGAGTCTCCGCCCACTGGGAAGAACCGCCCAGAACTGCTCCTGCGGGAGCAGATGGGGGTGGGGGCCAGCGGGCGCATCCGTGTGCCAAGGCGAGTCCCCCTGGTCCCGCCTGGCTGTCCCCTCCCCCCGGTCACCCACAGGCCATACATGCCATGACGTTTTCCTGAAGATCCAATTCTAAATACTGCGCCATATGTCATGAATGGTCTGATTCATGGGTCATTTGGAGAATACTCAAAACATGGGTACTTTCACAATGGATTGCTCAGCTGGGGCCTTTGTGATCCGAACCTAGGGTGTTTATAATGTCACTTCCGTAGCCTTTGTGAGGATGTGCTATTTGGCCAAACTGCAGAGGCCACTCCTGGTCACTCCCTCCTTCTTTAGTAGCAGAACCCCTGTTTTTGTTTTTATCCATCCATCCGTCCATCCATCCATCCATCCATTTTAGAGGGAGAGCAGGAGCAGGGGAGGGGCAGAGGGGGAAGGAGAGAGAGACTCTTCAGCAGGCTCCATGCTCAGAGCAGAGCCCGCCCTGCGGCTCCAGCCTACCTCCTGAGATCATGAGCTGAGCCGAAATCAAATCGCTTAACTGACTGAGGCACCCAGGCGCTTGTTTTGTTCAGGGCAGCGACGTACTCTGTGCAGTACACACACGCCAAGCCACACGCCAACGAACAAAATTGCTGTCTTTTACCTTCCCTTCCATCTGATGGTGCCACGGCCACTTCCTGGATGTTGAGGGGGCGGAGAGAAGTTTCCAGGGTCGGAGATGACCTGCTGGGTCTCCTCACCCCCTGCGCCTGGTTTTCCCCTGCCTCAACCCCTGCCTGCTTGCCTTTCATGGCAACCTGGAGTCCAGACCTGAGCCTGGGGCTGGAGAAAACCCCTTGTCACCCCGAGCCGCCGCCCCTGTGGCATTCCCTTACCTTTGCTCACACTCCTGTGAGGAAAAGACGCCTATGCTGGGTGAAACCACTGGTTTTTAGTATCAAAGTAATGATAGGTGTTTTTTTTTTTAATCTTTTATTTAGTTTTGAGGGAGAAGGCACAAGCAGGGGAGGGGCAGAGAGAGAGGGAGACACAGAATCTGAAGCAGCTCCAGGCTCCGAGCTGTCAGCACAGATCCGGATGCGGGGCTCCAATCCATGAACCGCAAGATCATGACCTGAGCTGGAGTCGGACACTTCACTGACTGGGCCCCCCGGGCACCCCACAATGTTTTCCACTTTACTTCCCTCTGGTGCATTGACTCCACTCTGTGCTGAGAGCAGGGTGGTGACCGAGAATAGTCTCATCCATTCTTGTGGAGTCAGCTGGTCCAAAGGAATAAACAGACATCATGTGCCCTGCTATGTGACACACCATCTGGGTTTTTTTTTTTTTTTAATGTGTATTTACTTTGAGGTGGGGAAGGGCAGAGAGAATTCCAAACAGGCTCTGCAATATCAGTGCAGAGCCAGACCCCGGGGTTCGATCCCACAAACCCTGAGCCCGCGACCGGAGCGGAAATCAAGAGTCAGATACTCAACTGGCTGAGCCACCCAGACACCCCGAGACACTATCTGTTTTAGTCACCTCCCTTGGACCCATTGGTGAGTGAGGGACCCCTCACTTCAGGGTTACGGAGACAACCAACACCTGACACATGACACTGGATCAGTCACATGGACTCACAGCCTGGGGAGCAGGACACCACAGGCCACGCAGGGCCATGGGGGGGGGGCGCGCTNTTCAAGGCCCTCCCGATTTTACCACATCAAAGCAGCACATAATATTGAGCCTTAATTTTTGGGCCGGACACCCATCCATCCTAGGATATATACTTCCACGTTGCACTGTGAGAGAGAATCACCGATTCATTCTGTTCCTTAAATAACATCTTTATTAAGATACAAATCACATATCATGCATTCCCCCCACTTAATGTATAGTTTCTAGCATGGTCACATGGTGTGCAAAAGCCCATCACCAGAACATTCCATCCAGAACATTCCATCACACCAAAA
>NW_027527386.1:2993848-2999359 GCF_008692635.1 Crocuta crocuta
CGTGAGCCCCTTCCCATCCATGGAGGAGCCTGTTCTGGACGTTTCACACACGTGGACTCACACCCCGCGTGGCCTCCCGTGTCTGGTTCCCTCCCTGAGCGTCGTGTGTTCAGGGTCCGTCCGCGGGGCGGCGGGTGTGGGCGCCTCGCTCCTGCTCGTGGCGTGGGACGTGCGCGTGCGCAGTGGACACGTTCATCTGTGGGCGTGCGCATGTGCGGTGGATGCACCTGAGGGACATGCGCTTGCGCGGTGGGCGGAGCCTCTGCGTTTGTCCCTCCATTGACCTTCAGCTTGTAGGTTTCACTGCAATTACCACTGAGGTGCGAGCATCTGCTTGAACACCTCTGTGCGGACCCTGTGGGTATAATACCTGTGAGCGGAATTACTGGGTCACATGGTCATTTTATGTTTAACTTTTTGAGGAACCACCCAACATTTCCCTAGTGGCTGCACTGTTTCATGTTCCCACCAGCCTTCCACAAGAGTTCCAATTTCTCCACGTCTTCAACAATCGTTTGTGCCTTTTTACTTTCTGTATTCTTTAAAACTTCATTTTGGAGGGAGGTGGGCAGAGAGAGAGAGAGAGAGAGAGAATCCCAAGCAAGCTCCCAACCCATAGTGCAGAGCCTGATGCAGGGCCTCGAACTCATGAACCATGAGATCATGACCGCGCTCCTTTTCTGTATTCTGATGCTTTCACACTTGGGGGCTCACTGACCCTGGAGGGAGGGCCCCTCAGGGGCTGCCAATTGCTGGAGACAGGAAGCAGGTTGCCCACAGCACACCTTTTACATGCAAATCAGCCAATTCAAGTTCACCTCCTCACACACACCCCAGCGCCCCCACCCCCGTTCTGTGGGGTTTTCACTCTCAGGCCACTGTTCCCCTGCCCTAATGATCCCAGGGCCGGGTACCAAGAAAGCAGGGGTAGCCGCTACACCCCAGACTAGCTGCACTCAAGCTAGCCTGTCATGAGCCTGCATCCCTGCCTCCCCTGTTTTGCCCAGCAGAACCACAATAAACCCTTGGCTACATTTCCCCCTTTATCCCTCTCCTCCTGGCGTTTGGTGTTGCTTCTCTGAGTGGCCCTGTGTGGCACGGAGTGGCATGCCCTGTCTTCTGGGGGCTGTAACAGATTACCTTTTCATTACAACATTGTGTGGTGACGGATGTGAGCAGATGGCGTGGTCATGGTTTCTCGGGGTATATGGCTATTAAATCTTAGGTAATACAATGTTATATGTCCATTGTGCCTCAGTCAAATGGACTTTTCAGCGCCCGTCATCTCCTGACCTGCTGGCCTCATGAGACCTGAACAATAATAAAACCTACATTCCCAAACAGCCAGGAATGATATATATATTTTTTAAATAAGATCTTTGCCCGACGTCAGGCCTGAGCTTAGGACCCCCGAGATCAAGAGTCGCCCGCTCTAATGACTGAGCCAGCCAGGTGCCCCCAGAAGGAGTAGAATTAAACCAAACTCTGCTTAGTCATAAATAACAGATGGTAAAATGATGAGGAGCGACAGTGTAATTCAGAGCAGTGATTACATCCAGAGGCTGAAGGGTGATGAGTCAGATGGTGGGCACCCCAAGTGTGTTCATGAATGCGGTGCGCAGGCTATTTTATTACTTATTCCTTGAACTTCACATAATGTTTTGCTTAAAATTATTTTTAATTTAATTTTAGAGAGAGAGCGCATGAGTGGGGAAGAGGGGCAGAGAGACAGAGAATCTCAAGCAGGCTCCATGCTCAGTATAGAGCCTGAGTGGGGCTCCATCCCACAACTCTGGGATCAAGAGTTAAGACACCCAACAGACTGAACCAGCCAGGCAGCCCTACTTAAAATGATTACTTAGCATTAAAACATTTAGTGCGTTTTTTTCCTGAATACCATGTCCTTCACGATATCAATCTAAGTAATTTTTAAAGCATGAAATAATATAGTTTTCCAATACTTATTTTACCACATGATGTGACCATCTCCCAGTTTAAAAAAAATGTTTATGTATTTTTGAGAGAGAGAGAAAGAAGACAGTATGAGCAGGGGAGGGGTGGAGAGGGAGGGAGACACAGAATCTGAAGCAGCTCCAGGCGCCGAGCTGTCAGCACAGAGACAGACGCAACTCATGAACCATGAGATCATGTCCTGAGCCAAAGTCAGACGCTTAACCGACTGAGCCACCCAGGCGCCCCTGACCACCCCCCAGCTTTGATTTCACTCTTAGTTTGGAAGAGGTTCTCAAGCCTTTTATATCCGGTCCCTTGAAATTCAGTAGGTTTATAGGTAAATGGGATTGAGAGTAATAGCTTTCATTCTCCCTGTTGAAAATGAGGAAAGAGACGGCTCCCTCCTTTTTTTCTTTTCTTAGAGCATTTTCTTTAGAGAAGTTGTGTTTATAAACCCCTTTCTCTGTCCTTTGAGATGTATTTAAACCTCTGTAAGAGCTAAGGAAAGCGTCGCCTGCTTAACCACCCTGATTCTTTCCTGGGAGCTCACTTTGAAATGCAATCAGCAAGAGAGAGTGGTCTTCTCTCCGTGGGGGCTTCTCTCTCACGGGCAAAACTACCGACTGGCATAAAGAGAAGTTTGTTTTTCCTTTGCACGAAGCCAATTAACTAATACAGACGTGGGTGGGGGATGCATGATCGTATGACAAAGGCTGTTGGGATTGGCCCCGGGAAGGTTCTCGCTTACCCTGAGAATGTGTATGTAATGGCTTGCCTGTGCTTGACTGTGTAAGTGGGAGAGACTTCTTTGTCTTTCCAGCCTCTCAAACGGCTGCCGGCGATGCGTGTCACGTTCTGGCTTAGCGCTGATTCAGAAAGAAAACTGTTCTGGTCTCTTTCTCTTCTGTCTTTGTGAGGGGTTTTCTGGTTTGGCAGGAGATTTGTTTTCAGTTGTATTTCCCCAATAGAGAGCAATATTTGAGTAGCAAAAGTTTGGAAATAAGCCCAGTGTCCAGTGCAGAGCCCAACGCAGGGTTTGAACTCATGACCCTGAGATCAAGACTCGAGCTGAGATCAAGAGTTCAGCGCTTAACCGACTGAACCTCCCAGGGGCCTTGCATGGAATTGATTTCTAATTGAACCAAAAAATAAAATTATATTGCAGTATACACCCTGTTCCTTTTGTAGGTAACAAATTAGGTAGGTGAAATTGTTACTTTTTGCATAAACACTGACCAGATGTACAGGAAATGAATTACTGAAGGACATGCTACCAGAGAGCCTTAGAAGGATTTCTAAATCTCAGGCTGGATTTTTTAATATTTATTTATTAATGCATACCAAGAAAGAAACATTTACACAGTTTATAATTCAAAAGGGATTTATTTTTAATTGGAAGTCACTTTTCTACACAGGAAATCATTTTCAAATACGTTCCTCTTCTTTAAAAAAAAATTTTTTTTTAATATTTTATTTATTTCTGAGAGAGAGAGGCAGAGTGAGTAGGGGAGGGTCAGAGAGAGAGGGAGACACAGAAGCAGAGGCAGTCTCCAGGCTCCGAGCTAGCTGTCAGCACAGAGACCGACGCGGGGCTCAAACCCACAAACCGTGAGATCATGACCTGAGTCAAAGTCGGATGCTTAACTAACTGAGCCACCCAGGTGCCCCTAAAAAAAAATATTTTTAATGTTTATTTTTGAGACAGGGAGTAGGGGAGGGGCAGAGAGAGGATGACAGAGGATCCGAAGCAGAGTCTGTGCTGACAACACAGAGCCTGATGTGAGGCTCGAACTCATGAACCGTGAGATCGTGCCCTAAGCTGAAGTCAGACACGTAACTGACTGAGCCACCCAGGTGCTGCTATATTCCTCTTCTTAAAAAAGAAACAACCGGACTCAAATGGAGTCACTTGTGCTAAGTCCCACATCGGCACAGGGAGATTTAATACCTAAGCTAATTGCAGTTTTGGCCTCTGAGGAATGTGAACTTCACTGGTCAGTCTGGAATTGCCTGGTTAGCACCAGTGAGGTAACCTGCCTGATACACACAGTTTCCGCCAAAGGAAGGTGACCTTGCCTGAAACAATCCAGCCTTTGCTAGTAACTTCCTTTTCCCATACCCTTCTGTTTATGAAAGTCTTCTATTTTGTATGGTTCCTCCGAGCTCCTTTGTAAGATGAGATGTAGCCTGATTCATGAATCGTGAAATAAAGCCAAATTACATATTCGGATGTACTGAGATGAATTTTGTTAACACCCTGAACACTCATTCTTATGAAAGTGAATAACACCTTTCTGCAAAACAGAGAAAATTAATTTTTATAATTATGTTTGTAAGTAACACGGTCAATGATGCTGAACTTTACGCTTCTCTCCCCAAAGCTGGGGGGCATTTTTGAATGAGCAGCCATATTAAATGCTGCTGATGTATTAAAAGAGTTTCAGGTCCAACATAAATTTATTTCAGCTTTTAATGCTTTTATTTCATTTCATTTTTTTCAACTTTTAAATCAGTTAAAATAGGAATTCAATTGCCTTCAGGATATCATAGCCTTTTATTTTACAAAAATCGTTAGAGATCTGAAAAACATTTCCTTACAGAGCGTGAAAGCCGATTCAAAATGAAGAAGGCATCCCTAAAAGAGTCACTCAAAATACAGTCGGAAGGACACTGAGGAAGCAGGGACTATGCGCGCCGTGTTTCAGTTTTCAGAACACCGTGAACTTTTGACTTTTGTCAATTGCAATTCCACCTCCTCCTGGAACACTTCCTCCTACTGGAGACTGAAATAGAGCTCATGTAATGCCTGTTAGCCAAGTAGCCAATCGTGTATTAGACAGTCGGTTTCAACTCTGCCAGCACCAATCATAATTCTTTCAAAACAACTTATGTAACCTTGTATTTTTTTTTTGCCCTTATAAGCCTGCACGCCTTTCAAGCATTTTGGAGCACATTTTGGGTTTTGACTCTGGATCTCCCAGATTGTAATCCCTGAAACCCCAAATAAATGCTTTTGGTTGCTTTACAGTCTTGTGGGCTTCTTGACGGAAAAAAGTAAAATGCAGGCCTAAGAATTCCAACATCCCACCCCTGTGGCCGTGCTGAGTGGTGGGGGGCGTGGGGGTCCTGCACCAGGCTGGAGCTCCACGTCCCCAAGGCTGAGGTTTGCAGACCTCAAGTCCCAGAGGTAGACGGCAGGGAGAGGAGGCGGGGCCTCCTAGTGTGAAAGGTCACAGGTCAAAGCCCAGGGGACCCTTCCCCTGCACGCAGTGATGTTATTGTTGAGGATCTTTGTTCTTTTTTTGTAAATAGTTTTTCTTAATGCTTATTTATTTTTGAGAGAGATGCAGACAGTTTGAGCGAGGTAGAGGTAGAGCCAGAGACACAGAATCCGAAGCAGGCTCCAGGCTCTGAGTAGTCAGCACTAAGCCAGACGTAGAACTCGAACTGACAAACTGTGAGATCATGACCTGAGCCCAAGTCAGAGGCTGAACCGACTGAGCCACCCAGGCGCCACGAGGATCTTTGTTCTTAAACAAAGAACACAGATCCGCCCTG
>NW_027527386.1:2999449-3001239 GCF_008692635.1 Crocuta crocuta
AGGGCTCACCAGCCCCTACGGTCTGTCCCTTCCTGTCCAAGCTCCCAACAAGGGGCGCTCCGCAGGGAAACTGAGTCAGGATCTCACGGTCCAGGAGGAAGTCGCAGGCAGGAAGGGTGGTCGACCTGCAGGCGCCAGAGGTGCGACCGCTGGGAGCAGTCTCTGCTCTGAGCCCACGCTGGTCAGCCACGTGTGTCCGAACGACCTGTCACTCAGGACGCAGGGGGCAGGGTCTGGGAGGATTGTCCAATCAGGGGTGGCAGGGGCGGTGCGGAGGCGCGGAGGCCCTGTGGGTGGGAATCCACAGTCCCGGACTCTGAGGGGGCGGGGCCGAGAGAGGAGCCAATCAGAACGCAAGGGCCCGGAGCGTGGTCCAATCAGGGCGGGGGGTGGGCGCGCTCCAGAGGCGAGTCCCTGGCTGCCCGGCTGCCCTGCGTCGGAGAGCACCTGCCTCGCTCGGCGTCTTCCTCGGTCTCACGGCCCGGGTCGCGCCGCCGCTGCCTGGACGCCGGGACAGTCCGGAGCGGGCTGCGAGATGGTGAGTGCGCGGGTTCGGGCGTAGCCCCGAGGGGTTGGTTCCAACCGGCCGGAGCCGGCTGGAGGGGGCCCCGGCCCCGGTGGCGCCGCCCCTGGGGGTCCTGATCTGAGTCTGTGCCCTCGGCTGGGAGTGGAGCGGCAGCGTCTGGTCCCTTCCTCCTCTTCCCGGTCCCCACCCGGGTCGCCCTTGGGTGGGGGTCCGAAGCGAGGTTGGGAGGACCCCAGCGCCGGCGGTCAAGGGCTTGGAGGCGAGTGGGGGTGGCTGAGGTGGGAGACCCCCACCCCCACGTGACATAAAATGAAATCCGTACTTGGTTAGGGAGACGCTGTTCCTGCTAAAGAGCAAAATTCAGCTGAGTAATTGGCTTTATTCAATGATTCATGAGGCGGGCAGCATGCCATCTCGCGGATACAAGGGAGCTCGCAGGAGCTGCACAAAATGAAAGGCTCCCAGGCAGGAGTGGGGACAGGAAGTTCTGTTAGACACCAAGTGGATGGATGGTGGGAGGCCACCTTTCCTTCCGGGATGGCAGGGGTCTAGCAGCCGGGCGACCTCAGTCGTGCTGACCAGGTCGTTCCTGATTGACTGGTTTTAAGATTCCATTTCTGGGAGAGGCCGAAACTGCAATTAAGGTAACTCTTGGTTTGGTGACGAGGAGTTTAGTGTGAGGGACTCCATTTTGGCTCTGTTGTCTTGTTTTTAACATTCCGAAGACCGCGGCAGGGGAGACGGGAAGACCCCCTCCCCCAGCGCCTCCAGTCACTCAGAACCGGCTTTCAGGGTGAGGAGCAGTGGCCGAAAGATGTGTGGCAGGAACGGGCTCCCTGTGCTCAGAGGTTTCTTTGCTCAGGTGGGCAGCTCGGTGCTTGTTCTGCCGGCTGACCAGGTGCGGATGGGGAGCAAAGTCAGGGGCCTGGGGGCAGGACAGGGGCCTGGGTGAAGTTCGGGCAGCACAGGGGCGGTGGGTCAAACCAGTGTCAAATGAAGAGTCTGAATAAGGAGAGACGTGTATTGAGGGGAACGATTGCAGAGGCTGGGCGGCCGGGGACTGTGGCACTCGGGGCGCGGCTGCGGCGACAGGGTGGACGCTGTGGGCATAAGACCTGAGCGTCTCAGGAGTCGTGTGAAAGGGGGGAGAGGGGGAAGGACACAGGCGTGAGCAGGTGTGGTGCTGACGCGCACGTTCCCTGAGGCCAGCCTGTCCCCCTGTCCCCAGGAGGGGCTGTGTGGGGCTCAGGCTGAGACAGGCCCA
>NW_027527386.1:3001253-3006270 GCF_008692635.1 Crocuta crocuta
GTGTCAGCAGGGAGAGCTGGGCCCCCATGTGGGACCGGGTGTGACCCTCTGCCGTGGGGTGTCGTGTGCGGTGTGGGCGCCGGGGGCGGCCGATCTGAGCGTGTCCCGCTCTGCTGCTCAGCCCGTTGTTCCTCAAGAGGATCTCGCTGCCCCAGGAGTCCAGTGTGGGTGACACTTAGCACTTCTGTCCTTCGGCCCATTCCTCTTTCTGCAGCTTTCTGTGTGGTCACCCCCAAGCAGCGAGTCACTTGCCTGGGTCTCTGTTGCACGTGCGATGGGGGATTGTCAGCTGTGCCACCGGTGATGTCGTGGCTGCCGTGGGGCTCCCAGGGCTCGCCTGTGTCACTCGGGCGGGTGCCTGGGGCTCGGGTCACCCAGGGAACCCCTCCATCCCAGGATGCTGGGGCGTGGGGGTCCCCAGTTCATATTTTCCTTGTGTCAGCTCTGCTGCTGTGGGCAGTGTGGCCCCGTCTCCAGGGTAAATGCCCCATAAGCATCTCCGCGCTGGGGGACATTGCATATTGCAGCTCGGGAGTAAGTTACAGGTTAGCAGGAAGCAGGTGCAGAGTGTGAGCCTCACGTCGGTGCTGGGTCCTGTCACTTGCGGCTTCCTGTGTCCAGCTCGAGTGTGTGACACACATCTTGACGTCACACATGAATTTTCTGACTTCCACAGGGTGAGCATTTCTCACGGGCGGGTCCCTCTTCTGTGGACACGTTTCCAGCGTGTTGTCCCCTGTAATTCACGCGTCTGCTTCCTGATGTTCTGTTTCCTTCACGTCCTGTGGACATTCGTGCTGTTCCATTTCTGCGTGTTGTGAGTGTTCTCTCCCGGTCAGGGTGTATGTATCACCTCTCTGTGTCTGCATGGATGGACCCCTCACGTTGTTAGTGGACTTGAACTTCCCCATCTCTTCCTGTGTAGACGACCTTCATTTGTTCTGTGAGAAAACTCCATAGGTCCAGTCATAATTACACATGCTAGAACTTTCTCTCTGTATGTTCCACTTGTTTCCACGACAGTTAAGTCCACAGGACTCGGTTATCATCTGTGAAGCTGACGAGGGAAAGGATTCGTTTCCCCTGCAGATAACCAGGCTTCGCTGGCCCGTGTGTCCTGGTGTCCCCGTCTCTACTGCTGCCCCATGGCACCTTCTTGGTGTACATCCACTCACCTAAATCGGGGACGCCTGTCATACATTCCGTGTCCCATCAGTGTGTTTGTCTGTTGATGCCAAGTGTTCTAATAACTGGAAACTTAAAATATTCTTTACTGTTTTATTTTTGAGACAGAGTGCATGAGCAGGGGAGGGGCAGAGAGAGAGGGAGACAGAGAATCTGAAGCAGGTTTCACACCGTCAGCACAGAGCCCGACGCGGGGCTCAAACCCACGAACTATGAGATCATGGCCTGAGCGGAAGTTAGACGCTCAACTGACTGAGGCACCCAGGCGCCCGTAATTACCGGTGACTTTAAAAATAAAACTGTCATGGGGCGCCTGGGTGGCTCAGTTGGATAAGCATCCAGCTTCGGCTCAGGTCGTGATCTCAAAGTTCATGGGTTTGAGGCCCACGTCAGGCTCTGTGCTGACAGCTCAGAGCCTGGAGCCTGTTTCAGATTCTGTGTCCTCCTCCTCTCTCTCTCTGACTCCCCCACCCCCCGCTCACGCTGTCTCTCTCTCTCAGAAATAAATAAAACACTAAAAAAAATTAAAAATAAATAAAGCGGTCAGGTGGGTGAGTGCTCTTTTCCAGAATTGGTGTACATGTCCTTTTGTCAACGGGGGGTCGAGGGAGCAGGGGCCGGTGCGGTGGACGTGCTGGGATATCTCAGGGTGGGGGTCTGGGGGCTCTGGAGGGTGGGTGTGAGATTTACAAGGACCAAACCCAGTGCTTTTGGACACGGTGTTTGTGTGCGTGTGGGGGGGTGTGTACACTGTCCATTGAGTGTCAGTAGTACCATCAGTGTGTTCAGCTGAGCCTGCGCGTGGGGGGTGGTACTCACAGTGAAGGTGTCAAACGAACAGAAAAGACCTGTTGAAGCACCTGGCTGGTAGACTGGGTCCCCCTGACGTTTGAGAGGTGCTGCGCACGCAGGGCTGCCGGTTCCCCACTGAGGCCCCGTCTAGTGAGATACCACGTGCACCGTGACTAACGCCTCTTCCCGTCGGTGAGGGAGGGGCTGTGTCAAATCCGTTCGTGGGAACAGGCTTCCTGGGTTGTACTCGGACAGGCGGGACCAGGAGTGGGCGCCTTCTGAGGCTGATCAGTCTTTCTCCACTAACGCTTGGGGTTGTGATTGAACATACCGTGTTGTTTCGGGCCTGTGGTTTCATGCATGTCCAGCGGTGAGCAGTGGAAATCGGAGCGTCTCTGGGAGGGCTGGACAGTTAACTGGTCCAAACCAGAGTTGTCCCTTTTTACTGAAGTCTCCGTTATTAGACTTCCAATGTTGCTTATCCCTCATGGGGCCAGTTGTAGGGTGTCTCTTAGCAAATCTCCGAAGTATTATTTGGGAAGAACATTCCTTTGGACCAAGACCGAGGTTTGCCTTTGGGTTTCTTGAGCTGCTTTTCTTTTCTTTCTTTTTTGTTTTTGTGTTTGTCTTTGTTTTGAAAACAAAAAATCAGCAAAAATGGCTTCTTTTGGCCTCCAGGGAGTCCCATCTGGAGTCAGGACCCTTTATAATGCCAGGGAAGCCAGTTCAAGGAGGGCATGTAATAAATTTGGGACAGAGGAGCCATTTTTAAGTGATCCTCATGTGAGTAAGGACATCCCCTTGTCTCCCTAATAGCCCAAGGTCATGAGCTCCCTTACAGGCATGGCGACGACTATCCTTACGCACATTTGTGGTTTTTACCCTTGGCGAAGGTACAAGGCTGGAGGAAGGGCGGCTCGTTCAGCGTGTTGAGCCCAAGTAGCCAACGTTAAGTGCTGCTCCGTGATCTCAAGGGACTTGCAGTAGCATCCCCAGCGCTGTATTTCCCATTTTCTGTTTGTAAATAAGCCGTCAGTAAACCACGGAGTCTGTGCCTCAGCGAGAGGCGCTTTCTGTCTCTTTGCACGAAGAGTCAGAAGGAGATGTGTCCGTGCTGAGCAGACGTGAGGAGTTTCACGTGGGTCCACATGTCCTGCTCGTTCCTGGATCAGACGCCCTACGTGTTGATCCCGAGTTTGAACAATGGGCAGTATTTCCTTAGAGGCGTCCCGGCCTGTTCAGGCAAAAAGATGTAGCAGGTGGATTCTGTCTTCCTGTGAAGGGGTCTGAGAAGGGGAGCAGAGCCTGAAGTCCTCTCCCTGTCGTCCCAGAGCAGAGCCTGCAAGAGCTTTTCCATCATCAAGATCAGCCTTTAAGATTCAAGGAAAAATAAGAACGCCTGGGCGCCCTGGGCGGGAGTGCCCTGGTGTGTTTCTGTTCTTTAAAATCGAAGCAGACCTATCGGCCATCCCTACTGGAATACGAAAACGCGTTGCGTAGGGTAGTTATAGTAAAAAACTGCTCTTCCTGGGAATGGATCTCTCTGGTGCTGGAGGTTGGGAACAATGGCGAGCCAAGGGTTAAATAAAAGATATTCAGGGGGGCCTGGGGGGGCTCGGTTGAGCATCCAACTTCGGCTCAGGTCATGATTTCATGGTTCGTGGGTTCGAGCCCCGCGTCAGGCTCTGTGCTGACAGCTCAGAGCCTGGAGATGCTTCAGATTCTGTGTCTCCCTCTCTCTCTGACCCTCCCCTGCTCATGCTGTCTCTCTCTCTCTGAAAAATAAATAAAACATAAAAATTTTTTTAAAAAGTTAACTAATACTCTCCGTTAGACATATTTTAGGACGTGAGGAAGGTTAGTTTAATCGCAGGTATAAAGGCTAACATTAGCCTATAAAGGCTAATGTTAAAAAGTCTATTTTTAATATTTAATTTCAGCTGCTTGTTTCTAGTGACTCACTGTGCCCTGAGATTTATTTTTATGAGTTTGCCTTCTGGAAACTAAAAATCCGATTGTGGGGGCACCTGGGTGGCTCAGTCGGTTGGATGTCGATTTCGGCTTAGGTCTCATGGTCGAACCATGATCTCATGGTTCGAGGGTTCAAGCCCCATGTCGGGCTCTGTGCTGACACAGACAGCCAGCTCAGAGTCTGGAGCCTGTTTCAGATTCTGTGTCTCCCTCTCTCTCTGACCCTCCCCTGCTCACGCTGTCTTTCTCTCAGAAATAAGTAAAAGGTTAAAAAGAATTTTAAAAAATTTTTAAAAATCGGATTCTGTGATTAGCTTTCTATTCTTTTTGGGCATGACCTCCACAATCATTTGAGTTAGGAGTAAAGGAAAAATGTTTTTTTGTTACCAATGGTGTTTTGGTTACAATGTTTTCTTTAGGTGAAACTACATTGTAGTTTGCTCTATACATGATTATAAAATTAAACTTCATTAAATGTTTTTATTTATCTTGGAGCCAAGATGAATAAAATAGCCAACTGAGCCAGCCAGATGCTCCTGTAAATGATTATAAAATGTCAAGCACGTACCACATTTCAGCAGTAGAGAGCTTTCTGCGTCTATCATTACTGGTAGCTCAGGGTGAGGGCACATTTGGATGCTTGAACAGACTCCGAAAAGAAACCAGATTTAAAATGTGGTTTCAGGGGGCGCCTGGGTGGCTTAGTCAGTTAAGCGTCCGACTTTCGCTTAGGTCATGATCTCGCGGTTCGTGGGTTCGAGCCCCGTGTCGGGCTCTGTGCTGACTGCCAGCTCAGAGCCTGGAGCCTGTTTCAGAGTCTGTCACTCCCTCTCTCTCTGACCCTCCCCTGCTCACGCTGTCTCTCTCTCTCTCTCCTAGAAATAAATAAAATATTTAAAAAAATAAAATAAAATGTGGTTTCTAATCCATTTAGAAAACCTCACTTATCTAACAACTAAAGGCACAGAGGAGGCAGTAAAGAGGGATTTATTAAACTCCTCGTCGCCAGCGATGCAAAGTGACATGTGAAGGCGTCTCCCGGTCCCCTCCTGGCACGTACGGCAGGGGT
>NW_027527386.1:3006477-3010308 GCF_008692635.1 Crocuta crocuta
AAGGGCAGCAGCTCTCCCCCCTAAAATGCTTTGGGCAGACTCCTTTTTTTTTTTTTTTAATGTTTTATTTTGGAGAGAAAGATCATGAGGGGCAGAGAGAGAGAGGAAAACAGAGGATCCAAAGCAGCTTCCATGCTGACAGCACAGAGAGCCCAGTGTGGGGCTTGAACTCACGAACCGCGAGATCAGGACCTGAGCCGAAATGAAGAGTCAGACCCTTAACCGACTGAGCCCCCAGGCGCCACTGCCAATTTCTTGTTTTCGGTTGCAGCACTGGCCAAGCCTTCGCAGGCCTGTCCGTATGCGACCTCAGTCTTCCTGACCTCGGAGCGGACCTTTCACATTTCCCCACCAGATAGGGAGTCGGCTCTAGATTCAGCGTGGACACCATGCTTTTCTGACGGCGCGTGTTTGCATCTGGCCTGTAAGCCAGTGTGTCACTCGTGTGGGGACATGAGGCAGGCATGTCCCCAGCACCTATGGGTTGGAAGCCTGTGGTTGGTTTGTCTTTTTTCCATTCGTGGCGTCAGTTATACTCCTTGAAGAATCAGTGTTTAATCCGTGTTGCGTTTCTGGAATAAAACAGACTTGGTGTTGTTTTCGAACGTTACTGCTACATTTATGTATAAGGTTTCCTTCTAAAGAGACTTTATTTAGCCTTGGGCGCCTGGGAGGCTCAGTCAGCTAAGCCTCCAACTTCAGCTTAGGTCATGATCTTGCAGTTCAAGAGTTTGATGCCCGCTTTGGATTCTGGGTCTCCCTCTCTCTCTGCCCCTCCCCCGCTCACACACTCTGTCTTGAAAATAAGAAATAAGCACTAAAAAAGAATGAAAAAAAACCACATTTGCTTGTATTCATGTTGCATTTTGATACTATTTGAATCATCCTTTTCCCGTGTTGGTAATACCCTGTGATTCCTTTCTACAGTTGGGGATCAACAAGGTTAAAATATATGGTTCTTGGCTCACGGAGCATTTGAGGTTTACATTTAGAGTGTGGGGGTAGTTGGATCTACAGGATTTCATTTCTTTAATCACCAAGGACACCCTCAGGTGCTGTTACCTTGCATCATCTCAGGTATGCTTCCAATTTGTACACATTCATTCCTTTTCTTCTAAAACACCTGTAATATCTTTCTCAATTGGCTTCCTCTCTGAAACTGTAATTTTGGTTTTTTCTCATACTTCCTTTATTGGCCTGATTTCTATGGGTTTTGATTACAATTGCCAAAAGATTAAAAAGGATATATTTTTAGCTTCTGTGACTTAAAAAAATTTTTTTATAATGTTTTACTTATTTCTAAGAGACAGGGACAGCATGAGCAGGGGAGGGTCAGAGAGAGAGGGAGACAGAATCAGAAGCAGGCTCCAGGCCCTGAGCTGTCAGCACAGAGGCTGATGCGGGGCTTGAACCCACGAACCGCAATATTATGACCTGACCCGAAGTCGGATGCTTAATCGACTGAGCCACCCAGGCGCCCCGGCTTCTGTGACTTTTTAAAAACAGCTTTAATGGTATAGGTTCTGTACCACGAAGATTATCTGCTTAAAGTATAAAACTCAGTGGTATTTAATTGGCATTTACACAACTGTTCAACCATTCTTTCTCATTTTAAGACATTTTAATCATCCCATGAAGATAATTTGCATCAGTGGGTAGTCACTCCCCATTCTAGGGTATCCCTACCCTGGGTTCTAGACAATTTCCTACTCTTTCTGTTTGTTGATTTGCTGATTCTGTACATTCTACATGAATGGTGTCCTGCTCTGTGTAGTCTTTGTGAAGTCTGTTAATGTTCTCTAGGCTCATTGATTTTGTGAATCAGTACCTAGATCAGTACTTCATTGTGCGCACTGCTGAATAATATTCCATTGTTTGAATACACAGTGGGCATTTTGCTATTGAGATGAGTTGTTGACCTTCAAAGTAAAACTCATTAGGGGCACCTGGGTGGCTCAGTCAGTTAAGCGTCTGACTGTGGCTCAGGTCAAGATCTCATGGTTCGTGGGTTCGAGCCCCGCATCCGCCTCTGCTGACATCCCACTCAGAGCCTGGAGCCTGCTTCGAATTCTGTGTCTCCCTCTCTCTGTGACCCTCCCCTGCTCACACTGTCTCTCTCTCTCAGAAATAAATAAAACATTAAAAAAAAAACAGCCCAAAGTACAACTCAGTATTTAACCAGTAAAAATGGGTTCATCCTAGATTAGGTGAGAATTGCAGCTCGGGAAAGCAGGCTACAGTGAGACCAAAGACAAACCTGAGAGGAGGCTCTTTTATAGAACAGACTGGGAATTTGGGAGGAGGGTGTGGTAAACAAAAAGTCCTTTGGAACAAAGTGGGCCGGGAAGTATCGTGGCTTCTCATTAGCTGGACTGTGACCTTTCTGATTGGCGGGACTGTGGCTGTCTCCCATTGGCTGGGCTGTCGCCACACCGAGAAATAATCTTTCTCCTGTTGTCCTAGTAAAGTGATATCCACTTGTAACTGCAAGGTCGTCTTGCTCTTGGGTCTGCAGTTGATCATGAGCCGGAGGGTGTCGGAATCCAGCTGGCCTTCTGACTCCGTTCTTAACAAGATTTCTCTATATTCTCACATTTCCCCCATTTGATAAGGACCTTGTCTCAAATGCATCATTAAGAGTCAGGTTACCATATTTAGTGGGTTTGTTCCTTGGTGCCAGGAAGGACCTTCCTTGATGGTCGTGTCTCACGTCATAGGGAAACCACGTAGCCGTTGGAAACCGGTTAAGGCCACATGTGAGTAACAAAGATTAGAGTGGAGGAGTGTCAGGCACTTCTCATCTCCAGTCTGTAATTATCAAGATCGTAAGCGTTGGAGATTATCTCCTTATTGGCGGAGTCAGTCTTACAGCGTTTTGGCAGGTAACAGCTGTGAAAGCAAAAGTAACATGGAAATTCCAAATTGCATGATGGTTCTGAACTAGGACTCTAGATCTGAAAGTAGCCAATCAAACATTGGCCGTTTTCAGACTTGGGGAAATTTTTTTATTCTGTGGATAAAAACCTGGAGTCCTGTATTTCTCCTGGAATTTGCGTACAGTAGGAATGGAGTCGCTGGTTTATGGGGATTGGAAGAACAGGGTACCAAGGGGTAACAGTGGTGGATATTGCTCAGAGGTTCCCAACACACCTTCATTTTCAGCCGTGGGGTTTTCACACCAGTAAAAACAGGCCATTACAGGGACGCCTGGGTGGCTCAGTCGGTTAAGTGTCAGACTTCAGCTCAGGTCATGATCTCATAGTCCATGGGTTTGAGCNTTGAGAGAGAGGGAACATGTGCACATAGGGGAGGAGTGTGTGGAGAGGGAGAGAAAGAATTCCAAGCAGGCTTCGCGCTGTCCCTGTGAAGCCCAGTATGGGGTGCAAACTCACGAACCCGTGAGATCATGACCTGAGCTGAAATCAAGAGTCGGACACTTAACCAACTGAGCCACCCGTGTGCCCCAAGAGTTTTTTCATTTATAGGTATTGGTTAATTGCAAGGAGACTCTTTGAGAGATCTATTTTAATCTTTTTTTTTAAAAAATGTTTATTCATTTTAGAGAGAGAGAGCGTGTGTGCATGAATGAGGGAGGGGGAGAGGCACACACAGAATCCAAAGCAGACTCCAGGCTCCCAGCTGTCAGCACAGAGCCCAATGCGGGGCCCAAACTCACAGACCACGAGATCATGACCTGAGCCAAAGTCGGCTGCTCAACTGACTGATCCACCCAGGCGCCCCGGGATTTGTTTGAATCTTGAAGGGAGGTGCAGTGTAGATTCTGCCAATATAGATCATTTAAGAATTTTGCCCAAAAAAAAAAAAAAAAAA
>NW_027527386.1:3010390-3063553 GCF_008692635.1 Crocuta crocuta
GAGATAGATGATCAGCAGCCCCAGACTCCACTAGAGTGGATCAGGGATGGAGCAGATAGAAGATGTGGAATGACCATATTTTTCCTTTGGTTGCCTATTTTGACTATTGTTTTCAAATTCTAGAATTATTTCCTCTTTGTCGAATAAGGGTTTAGAAGCTATCCCTCAAAAGATCTAGACAAAAGAGAGTGGCTTCAGAGACAGAAACCCGTTGAGTTTTTGTTTTTTTTTTTAATTTTTTTTAATGTTTTTTATTTATTTCTAGGANCTACGTTACAGCAGGGAGTTGGGCACCAAGAGTGTAACTCTCCGGTCAACAGGACAGAAATTCATTCCCCGCGTGGAGAATGGTTTCTTTGAGCTGCTTACGAGGGAGGACTAGGAAGAGCCCCTGCGGTTCCCTGGAACCCCGTCACTGGGAATGAGGAGGACATTGTAAAGGCCAGCTGGAGGGATGCGGGTGTGGGAGCACTTCAACTGGTAGCAAGCAGTCTTTTTTCCAGTGTCCTGGCCCTCTGCAAGAATAGGAGAATCTGGTTAGTTTTGGGTTTTATTTAGGACCCTCCATTTGCCAGAATTGAAAGTTAAGAATTTTAGTGGTTTTGGGGCACCAGAGTGGCTCAGTGGGTTAAGTGTCTGACTTCGACTCAGGTCATGATCTTGTGGTTTGTGGGTTCGAGCCCCACATCGGGCTCTGTGCTGACAGCCAGCTCAGAGCCTGGAGCCTGCTTCAGATTCTGTGTCTCCCTCTCTCTCTGACCCTCCCCTGTTCATGCTCTTTCTCTCAGAAATAAATAAATAATTTTTTAAATTAAAAAAAAAAGAATTTTAGTGGTTTTGGAGTACCTGCTTGGCTCACTCGGTAGAGCATGCTATTCTTGATCTGAGGGTCATGAGTTGAAGCCCCACATGGGCATGGAGTCTACTTAAGAAATTAGACAAGTAATGGGGAGCCTGGGTGGCTCAGTCGGTTAAGCATCTGACATTGGCTTAGGTCATGATCTCATGGTTTATGGGTTTGAGCCCTGTGTTGAGCTCGGTGCTGACAGCTCAGTGCCTAGAGACTGCTTCGGATTTTGTGTCTCCCTCTCTCTCTGCCCCTCCCCTGCTCATGCTCAGTCTTTCTCTCTGAAAAATAAACATTAAGCAATTAAAAAAATAAACCAGTAAGTTAAAAAACAATTTAGTGGTCTTTTAGGTGACTCATCTAGGATGTGTGTGAGCTGCTTGACAAACTAAATCCGCAGTGGACGCATCTTCCCGTTCTATCCTGGTCCTTTTTGTGAAAAGAGAAAGATTACTGGTTCTGCCCTTCAATAAACATAGACTTAGATGCTACCTGGGTGGATTCCTTATCTACAGGAAGAAAATAATTTCCTTTAAAGAGAACTTGGAGGTGATTTTAATTGTCATGAACAGACTGATCGTCATGCAATGTGAACCTTAAAAATAAGCCCAAAATGGCTTATCTGGGAATAGCAGAGAATTGGAATTTGGGACACGGAAGCTCTAGCAAAATCACAGGCAAGTCTGAAGAAGAAAGGGAGGAACAAGGGGAGGACCGCCCTTTTCTAGAGGAGAGGAGGCGTTGGGAGGGGCTGTGCCAAACCGGAAGTCCATTGGGACAAACGGGTTCCACGTGTAGTGGCTTCTCATTGGCCAGACCGTGACTGTCTCTCATTGTCTGAGCTGTGGCTCGCTCTCATTGGCTGGACTGTGACCGTCTCAGCCCAACCGTTGGGCTGTTGCCACCCGAGGAAACAATCTTCCTTCCTCCGGCCTGAAGAGTGGTGCATTATGGGTGTGCCGGGACGTCTCTCGGCTGTGTCTGCGCTTGGCCCGGAGCCGCAGGTCTGGGAGCCTCCCCTGTGGACTCCTGACTCCACCTCAGTCGTGTCTCCTTCTCTCAGCGTCGAAGAGGTGCGGGGCTTCTGGGTGGTTCTCCCTGTCGGCGATCAGCAGTCGTGCCACGGAGAGTGCGTGCGCACACGTGTGTGTGAGGGCGCGTCCTCCCTGGTCTGGGGCAGGTGGATCGAGGAGCGGAACTGGCGTGTGGCGTGGGGCCTCCACGGTCCTCATTCTGAGGGGCCGCCAGACTCCCCCCAAGCGGCTGCCCCTCTTACACCCGCAGCAGGATAGACGGACGCGAGTTCGCCCTGCTCACGGCCTCGCCCGCGCTTCCTGGTGCGTCTTCATAGCCAGTCAGGTGGGGGCCGAGGGCATCTGCTGGTAGTTCGAGGTGCGAGTCCCTCGTGACGAATGTCTAGCATCGTTTCAGCGACCTAATGGCTATTTGCATTGTTCTTTGGAGAAGTGTCCACTCACTTTCTTTGCTCATTATTTAATCATACATATTTTTATATTATTGTCTCTTTCTTTTTATGGTTGTCGTGTTAAATTTTAAGGCATATTTAAAACCTGACTTAGCAGGTGTGTGATAAGCAAACCCTGGTTACAACCCCAGTTTATGTAGAATTTTCCTTCTTTTAGGTGATACCGTTGGAATTTTATTTTCCATTAAGTTTTGAGAACGTACTTTTTGTTTGAACAATCTCTGATTTTTTGAAGAAAATAATTTTTTTACTGTGTATTTCACGAGTGCGGTGTCAACCTTTGTTGCTCTAAAGTTATGAATTAGCCTTTGTTTTCTTTCTCCGTTAAAGCCGTCGCTGGCTCTGTCCCCATCAATCCCTCAGGGACTCTTTCTTCTGGTGCTCTTTTCCTTGAATTCTGGGCCCTGAGTCAGAGCCCCTGCTTACACCCGAGCTTCTTCAGCAACCAGAACTCGGCTTGCACACTAGGTGTGCCAGGCGCCCAGGCCCTGGCCTGTGTCTGTGCCCAGAGTCCACCTAATTTAGGGAAAGGGTCCATGTCTGCCTCTGTCAGAAGAGAAAGGAGCCCCCCAGGCTTCTTGACCTTGTTCTTTCCAGGGCGAGAGCTGCTGGGATCTAAGTGTCCGCAGCGTCCTGACATTCTGGTCCGAGTTCTTGGAGCTGATGAGGCAGAAAATCATTGAACAAGCCAAACGTGTGCCCTCTGTTTTCTGTGTTGTCCGAGTAAATATTTCATGTTTCAGTCTGTACAGTAGTGATCCGCTCACACCTGTCTCCGTGTAAATAACTCAGTAAACTGGACGTGTGTGAGTCTGTGTCAGCTGCTGTCATCACCCTGCGCTTCACGTTCCAGCCCTTCCCGTCCTGTGCGCACTGCAGGGGACTTGCTTGCGTGTTGTCACTATCTACTCACGTGTGACTCGGGCCCTAGGAATGGAGGGCAGCTCCCTGCCTGTCACCCTTCATCCTCCCACACACACGGGTGAGGATGGAGCTTTGCAGCAATGGAGTGTGTGGTATGTTTCAGGCCTCTGTGGTCTTTGAGGATGTGGCTGTGAACTTCACCCCGGAAGAGTGGGCTTTGCTGGATCGAGGTCAGAGGAAGCTCTACAGAGATGTGATGCTGGAGACGTGCAGGAACCTGGCCGCCGTGGGTAAGGATGGCCCCGTCCCTTCACTGGTCTTGTAGGGAAGACCTGTTTCTTACAATTGTCCGATTTTACTGGGGCCGAGGAACGGGAGCACGCTGGAGGAGACACAGACGTGGTGCAAGCCTCGTGAAACCTGCCTGGAGTCACACAGCTTTTCCAGGAACACCAAAGTTTTGTTACTCTTGATCAAAGTCTGAGACTCTCTAATTTTATCCATGTGAGGACGGTGTCCAGTGTGGCCCTGGGGCAGGGAATGCTGCTCTGTGGAAGGTACACTGGGCAGTACACCTGTCTCATGGTAAGCGTCCTGCACGTAAACTCCCACTTCGTCCTCTTCAGTGACCTTGAAGACCAGACTAAACAGCCTGCCTTCCACACTGCTTGTGGCTCTACAAACCCTCCCTCCTGCTGAGCTGTTCCCCAGCGGCAGGACCAGCAGCCACACACACCACCCACCCGTCCATCCAGTGGCAGCTGGGACAGTGCAGGCAGGCTTCAGTGAGGGCCTCTGTGCCTTTGGAACAGTCCAGGAGCCCTCGGGTGGATCAGGTTCTGGAGAAAATGGCTTTGGAAATACCCAGTAGCAGCAAGACTCAGTCTGTGTTTGAGAAGGGGGAAGTTTGTCATTTACCTGGACTTTCCTGTTGGACTTTTCGTCCATCCTCATGCACGTGGTGAGCCTTTCTGTGTTCCTTACAGAGGTAGTGTGTGGCTGTGTGTATCTTGCCAAGTTCCTTCTTTTCTTTATTTTTTTTCTTCTTTTTCTTTCAATATTTATTTTGAGAGAGAGCGAGAAATAGAGCGCACCTGAGCACAAGTCCAGGAGGGGCAGAGAGACACCCCCAGCCCGCTCCACACTCAGCGAGGAGCCCCAGCCCGACGCGGGGCTCAATCTCAGGAACTCAAGATCACGACCTGAGCTGAAATCAAGGGTCAGACACTCAACTGACTGAGCCACCCAGGCGCCCCCTACTTTGCTCTTCTGATATACTTACTTCCACATTAATCTTCATCTATTTTGAAATATTTCAGAATGAACAAGCTGCCAGTTGACACACTTTTCCCATTATTACTAAAGCCCCAGATCACTAGCTTCCTCAGAATTTTCCTTTGTCATGTGTCTATTCTTCCTGATGAACTTCATTCACGTTGGGATCAGTGTGTAAATACAAATCAACACATGGTCTGTTTTCTTACTTTACCCATCAGATCATCCCCAAGAATTTAAATTATGCTCCCAATTCTTTCAGATTGTTGCACTCAAGTTAAAACTTATGGATCAAGGACTCAGCTGCATATTTTGGAGAATGAACTATCCCGTGAAGAGAAAATAGTAAGATTTACAAGAACTGATCCCTGGGCTCTTTTTCAAGAAAACCCGGTGTTTCATAACATTGGCGATCAGTCCCAATCCCAGGAGAGGCGTTTGAGGTGAGTGCCTCTCCCCACAGGAGAAAGGGGGATCTTCCCAGATTGATCAACTAACTTGAAATTAAAGGAAAAGTATAAACCTAGCCCAGTAATTGTGTAGTTGGAATTACACAATATAATACCTTAATAAATGTGATGTCAATGTTGATCGTCAGAAACATAATTCAGCTCAAAAACGTGTATCAGGAGAACCCACATGTAAGAAACCCTGACACTTAGGGCATTTCTGGGCCCTTCTCCTGAGCACATAACTTCTTCCACTTGACAGCAGTGTAGGCGGTGGAAATGACTACTACTAGTCTAGTAACCGTTAGCAAACGTCAGTAGGGCACTAGTAGAGAGATCACTTATAAGCATCCTCCCCTAACCCTGTGCCTTCCTATTTTGAACAGAAGTCCTTTGGTGGAGAGTCTCTGTGAACGTATTGAAGGAGATCAATGTGGAGAATCCCTGAACCCGGTTACAAGTCTTACTGTGCGTGAAGGGCGTCCCACTGGAGGCAAATCCTGTGAATGCGCTAAGTGTAGAGAAGCCTTCGCAGATGGTTCCTTCCTAGAGAAGCCAGGAAGATTCCAGCCAGGACTCAAACCTAGTCCCGGTGAGGAATGTGGGCCGGCCTGTAGCTCCATCGCGAGCCTCAGCCCTCACATAGACACAGACCTTGTAGAGAAACCCTGTGAAGGTCAGGACACTGGGAGGGCGTCAGAGACGTATACGAAGAGTCTCAGTAGTAATACCTCTCTGGAGTGCAAGAAATGTGGAAAAGCTTTCACCTGCACGGCCTCCTTTCAGGGTCACGTGCAAGGTCCCTGTGGACAGAGCGTCCATACGTGTGACGTTTGTGGGAAAACCTTCTTATATCTCTCTTACCTTACGCGTCATGCGAGAACTCACACTGGGGAGAGACCCTATGAATGTCGGGAATGTGGGAGAGCCTACAGTTGCCTGTCGTATTTTCGAGAACACGTGAGATCACACACTGGGGAGAAGCCCTACGAATGTAAGGAGTGTGGCAAGACATTCAAGTACCCTGCATCCCTGCAGGGACACATGATGACGCACACCGGGGAGAGGCCTTACCTGTGTCAGCAGTGTGGGAAAGCCTTCAGTTGTCCCAAATACTTTCGAAGACACGTAAGAACGCACAGTGGAGTGAAGCCCTATGAATGTACGTCGTGCGGGAAAGCCTATAGTTGTTCCTTATCCCTCCAGGAGCACGTGAGAACACACAGCGAAGAGAGGCCCTATGAGTGTAAGGAGTGCGGGAAGGCTTTCAGACACCCCCGATATTTCCAGAGGCACGTGAGGATGCACAGTGGGGTGAAACCCTACGTGTGTAAGGAGTGCGGGAAAGCGTATAGCAGTTCCACGTCTCTTCAGGAACACGTGAGGTCGCACACGGGGGAGAGACCCTTTGAGTGCCAGCAGTGTGGGAAAGCCTTCACGCGCCACTCCTCCCTCCAAGGTCACGTGAGAGCACACAGCTTGGAGAAACGTTACGAGTGTACGCAGTGTGGGAAGGCCTTCCGCTGGTCGTCGTCCTTGCAGAAGCACGTGAGAACGCACCGTGAGGAGAAGCCCTACGAGTGTCAGCAGTGCGGCAAAGCCTTCTGGTACCCCGCGAACCTGCGGGCGCATGTCAAGACCCACACGGAGGAGAGACCTTATGAGTGTCCGCACTGTGGGAAAGCCTTCAGCTGTCACTCCTCGCTGCAAGTACACGCGAGGAAACACAATGGAGTGAAACCCTACGAGTGTAAGGAGTGCGGGAAGGCCTTCTGGTATCCTGTGAACCTGCGGGCTCACGTCAGGACGCACACGGGGGAGAGACCCTACGAGTGCCAGCAGTGCGGGAAGGCCTACAGGTGTCCCGCAAACCTGCGGGTCCACGTGAGGACGCACACAGGCGAGAGACCCTATGAGTGCCAGCAGTGTGGGAAGGCCTTCCGGTACCCCGCAAACCTGCGGGCGCACGTGAGGACGCACACGGGGGAGAGACCCTATGAGTGTTCACATTGCGGGAAGGCCTTCCGGTATCCCACAAACCTGCGGGCGCACGTGAAGACGCACACGGAGGAGAAACCCTGAATACACATTCAGGCTGTTTTCCCTCATGTCTTGTAAGTCCAGTCAGACACACGGGCAGGAAACGTACTGTATGTAAGGAATGTTGGAGAACCTTCAAGCAAAGCACCTCATTTGTTCTGTACATAAAACCTCAGGGCTGGACGGCAGTATTTATTTGTTATAAACTTGTTTATGCCTCAAGGGGCTCGGCAGTAACGGGGATCTCTGCTGTATTTATTTCCACTGCATGCTGCTGATATGAACACCCAAGATAAAATATTGCTGACTCTCCCCGTTTTCTGTATGAAATATATTTTGTTTTCTCAGACATGAAAAGATTGTATGGTTCTAGAAAACGTGTCTCGTTTCCATGACGATGTCTTCTGGACCCAGGAGTGATAAGTGGTCTGTACATATAGCTCGTTTTCTGGTGCAGAGACTAGAATTTCCTGACTCTGAATGTACCACTCCTTGTGGTCTTTATTATCAAAAGTTATATCTCCACATGTGCTGTTGCTGCTGCGTGCCCCACCCGTGTGCCCCACGGACGTTAGTAAACATGCAAGGATGTTGGGAGAGGACAGTCTCCCCTCATTATGTTTGTAGTTTGACCTCCACTCATCGCCCTTGATCTTGGTTTTTTATCAGTCATGACCCATTGAGTTACGAAGAGAAACCTTGTTGGGGACGCCTGGGTGGCTCAGTGGGTTAAGCGTTGACTCTTGATTTTGGCTCACGTCATGATCTTGCGGTTTGTGGGACTGATCCTTGCATCAGGCTCTGCCCTGACAACTCTCTCTTTCAAAATAAATAAATAAAAAGAGAACCGTTGTGGCGTGAAGATGAAGGCTGGTGTCTGGCTGGTTCTGCTGGGTTTCGTTGTGAGCTTGGTGAGGCGTGAGACCGCGTGTCCCAGGGTCCTTCTCTGTGCGGCTCTGAAAGGAAGGCCCTGAGAAGGGAAGCTGTGCGGCTCGGAGAGCAGCAGTGAGGAACCACGAGTCTCCGGCCTTCCGTGCCGCCAGGGAACAGAGACGCATGGGGACCCGGATGGGCCTGAGTCCCAGTGCTTCGTCCTGGCTTCTGGTCTGCTGTCTGGAACAGCCCCCAACCGAACACAAGTTTGACGTTAGTTTTTGTTGGCACGTTCCAGAGACTTCCACGAGCTGTCCTGTGACAAACCATCTTGGCTTTCTTGTCCACACGGATCCTTGTGTTGCCCTGTGACCCGTTGTGTCCATGGTGTCTCTTCAGGCTGTCGTTTTTGGTAATGTCTCTCCTGTGACCCCTTCATCCTCATGCTTTACCTCATACATGATTTCTGTGGTAGCACCTTGTCCGTTTCGGCACAGCTGTGTCCTCCCCACCCCCACCCCTTGACAGGCTGAATGCTGCAGCCACAGATGCAGGAAACCCCGTCCCTGGTTGTGCTGTAGAAAGCCTGCACTGACCCTGCACTTCTTCTTTCTGGATAGTTCCATGATTGGAATTAGCACCTGTGAGTGTATTTGGCAGTTTGTGGGAGTTTTCCCCTATAGCTGACTGCTGTCTAGAGAGAAACCCAGTGTGCTCGATGACTTGTGATGTGTGATTTCCCAGTGTTTAATTCTGTCATTTTTAATATGTGACTCAAAACAATGTGATTTTTTTTTTTTTTGGTCAAACATGGTTCTCTACATTGCTTCATAGAAATTTCATTATCAATGTTTTCAAATCTCTTGCATACTTCTTTTTAAACGTTTAGTCATTTTCGAGAGAGAAAGAAAAAGACAGAGTGAGCAGGGGAGGGGCAGAGAGCAAGGGAGACACAGAATTCAAAGCAGGCTCCAGGCTCTGAGCTGTCAGCACAGAGCCCGATGCGGGGCTTGAACCCACAAACCATGAGATCATGACCTGAGCTGAAGTTGGGCGCTCAACCAACTGAGCCACCCAGGCGCCTGAGTTTTTAGAAACATATATTCTTAGTTGATAGTACTAAGTACATACACATTATGACATTTTTCTATTGATGTGTATTTCTTTAGTTCCTCTATAGCTGTCCTGATTTTTCTAATTAAAATGACTTACTCATGGGGCACCTGGGTGGCTCAGTCAGTTGAGCATCTGACTTCAGCACAGGTCATGATCTCAAAGTTTGTGGGTTCGAGCCCTGCGTTGGGCTCTACGCTGACAGCTCAGAGCCTGGAGCCTGCTTTGGTTTCTATGCCTCCTTCTCTCTCTGCCCCTCCACCTCTTGTACTCTGTCTCTTTCTCGAAAATAAATAAACATTAAACAAATTGTAAAAAATGATTTACTCCTCATGGTAGTGGCCTCCTCCCATAGTCATGGTCTTGCAGCTCAAGAGTGTGGGAGGGGAGCCAGACACATTTATCTTCCCTACTTGCCTGTCAACAGCTAGAAAAAAACAGTGTTGTTGGTGTGGTGAGTCTTAGTGGTGGTGAGAGTGAGTTATGACACGGAGCTCCAGGCATAACTGCCTTGAGGAAACTAATAATTTCTGGAAATGCTGCTTCCCAATGTGTGTTGTCCACGTAGTTTAGAAAGTTAATGGAAAATTGATCCCAAAATGGAAATGTATCCTTCCTCCCTTCCTCCTCCTTGCTGGGAGTTGTGCTGAACAGGACATTTCTAACTGTGATGGATGCGTAATTGGTTCATAATGCTTCACCCAGTGCTGTCTCCTTGTATTATTTCTAGTGGAAGAAAAATGGGCCAAGCCTTTCTCTTTTCCTTCAGACCACTCATGCTTCTGTTGATCTGCCCCAGTGGACACAGAGATAAAGGCTGACCGGGTGGGATATGAGTCTGGTTGTATTTCGGGCGGAGCTGGTTGGGCTTCACGTCTGAGATGATGTGTATGGGGAGTGGTCCCACTGGTACCTGGGGAAAGAAATGGTAAAGGAAATGTACAGACATTGGTAGTGTCAATGGAAAATAAAGATACCCATGTCTTTATCGAGTAATGCTTATGTTTAGTCATTCCAGCCACTGTTGGAATGGGCTTTCCTGTCTTCTGTCCTCAGTTCACCAATATGACCTTGTCATGGGGACAACGTTACACCGACCTAACAACATGGAAGGTGTGGGTCTCAACAACGTGGCTATTTCTGCACCGATGGGAAATAGTCCGTATGCAACGTTTTCCGTGGGACTTTTGTTTCTTCATAGCAGACTATGAAATCCCTGATTTCAGACATGTACAAATAGTTCACTATTAGAAATACCCAGATGAGGTTTTCCTTGTGAAGTGATGTTCCTTTTCTCTCTGGTGCCCTTCTGATTCTGACTCCGGAGTTTTGCAGGGACAGCCACTGACTACATGTGTAGAGGCCGTGAAGGTGCACCTGTTCTGTGGCCCTTAGGGGTTGGCCGGTCTTCACAGTGACAGCAGGGGTCATAGGAAGGCCCAGGACAACAGTGTATTATCTTCAGGTCAGAGAGGGACAGTCTGTGCGTGTAGAGATGGGGTGACCCCGGGAAGCACCACGGGAGTGAGCATGAGCAGGAGGGTGGACCGCCGGCCATGTGGGCAAGTGCCGGCAGCGCCTGGATCAGCGTGGAATGGAATTGTGTGCTTTGAGCTGAGTGTGTACCACATGAAATACGGTCAGTAATCAGCACCTGACGCTGAGTATAGAGTCTGGGGAGGAAAGGCTGGATTTGAATCATGATCCTAAGTTGGTTCCTTTCTTGCTTTATGATTTTTGGAAAATCTCCTGCATTTATAGGTCACAGTTAACTCATACAAAGAGATAAAAACAGTATTACCTGCTAGCATTTTCTGAGGAGCAACTGGATGTATAAATGCTGGGTTTCTTTATGGAAGAACTCTGACACACTGCTGGGTATGAGTAGGCAGCATGTCAGTGTTCACACGGTCAATGAGAATTGCAGTCATTGCCTCAGACGGTGGAGGCTGGCCCTGTACTCAGTATTGGGCTGTGACATTGTCACATGGAGCAGAAATCATTTCACCACCACCCCCAGCCTGTTCTCAGATGAGGCACTTCCTCGTCTGTGATGCATCCTGAACGTGAAGCCCATGATGTGCTCATGTGTGTAAAGAGGCTGAAACCAGAGTCCACAAAACCCACAAATATCCCCGCTTCTTGCTGACGTGCTGCTGCCTCTTGATTCATAGTTTGAGCTGCACCGCCTCCCGCCTGCTTTCTAGACACACGTGGAAATCTCTGACATAAACTCACATGTCCTTCCTGCCAGCATCTGGTCTAGAGTAAAGGAGCCCTTCCCACACCCCCACCGTCCTTCACACGTCTGCACGCGTCACGTCAGAGCACATCCTCATGTGGCACATGTCACAGTGTGTCCCTCTCACCAACATCTCTGCCCGTCTTCATGAGTTGTGTTCATCCCATGTCCTGATCCAGTGCGATCCTCTCTGACGACAGGTGTGGCCCTGGTGGTCTGGGCGTGGAGGGTGTTGACCAAGTCATTGTCTTAGTAATGTGCTCCACTCATGGTAATGACAAAAATCCTAAGTATAGAAGAATTTTAAAAATTGGCCCGAAAGAAAAAAAATTCCTAAAATCATGTGCACTTGGTACTATGACTAAGAATACATGAAAATATTAACCAAGAATTGTCCTAAATGAGAACTAGGAGGGCTGATTTGATACTCCCTAAGCACAAAGGGATATTTTGATATAATCTGTCTCATAAAGAGTTACATTAGTTAGTATACAAGTGATATTTAAATGCAGTTTAGGGGTTCCTGGGAAGCACATAGAATCATTTGTTTGAGTAAACAAGTGCACCTTGTGGGGTGCCTAGGGGGCTCAGTTGGTTGAGTGTCTGACTTCGGCTCAGGTCGTGATCTTACGGTCTGGGAGTTCGAGCCCCACGTTAGGCTCTGTGCTGACAACTAAGAGCCTGGAGCCTGCTTCGGAGTCTGTCTTCCTCTCTGCCCTCCACTCATGCCCTGTCTCTCTCTGTCTCTCAAAAAATAAATAAACGTTAATTTTTCAAAATAAAAAAACCTCAAAAAACCGAATGCACATTGTTTTAATCTCACATAAGTAGAGTAAGTCAACATCTACTAATGACTTGGATTCAGCTCTGTGTAAATGGAGAACTGCCACATTCACCCTGAGATGTGCAGAAGGTGCTAATTTCTCACACAGAAGGATGAGCAGTGTAGACACCTCACAAAGCAGCAGAAAGTCAAAATTCCATGTGCCTTTTAGCTGGGCCTTTGTATCTGTTGTCCTGGAATCAAGATCCCTGATCTTGTGAAATTATTGGGAAGATGGATGTTTGCTATACAAATGATCCCTCCCCCCCCTTTTTTTTTTTTTACTAGTAAACTCTCCAGCCAATGTGGGGCTTAAACTCATTAACCTGACATCAGGAGTTTCATACTCCACCGCCTGAGTCAGCCTGGCACCCACAAATGCTATCTTACACAAATATGGTATGATCTAGAGAAGAGAGGAGTCAGAGCACCGAAGAGAATCAACAAACATGGCAGCCTGAATCGGGAGCCTGGGGGACATGGTGTGACTGGTTGGAAAACCCAGAGCTATGGATTTCTGACCATAGAATCTGTCCCACGGATGGGGGAGATGATGAGTGGAACACAGGATGATGTGACTGGTTGTAAACCCCAAAGCTATGGGTTTCTGACCATAGAATTGGAACCATGATGGGGGAGATCATGAGTGGAACACAGGACTGCTAAGAAAATGGAAGGGGAAAGTTTGTTGTTTAGTTTGGGTACATGCTTGCATGACAGACTACTATTCAGAAAAATGGGCAGCAGGCTGTTGCCAGACTAGCTCCTATGCATTGGTCCATCTGTATGGTGACCCCAACATTATACTAGGGCATCTTCACTTGTACTTTCTTTTTTAAAGTTTATTTATCTAAAAAACTTTTTTAAATATTTTTAATTTATTTTTGAGAGAGAGAGACAGCATGATCAGGGGAGGGTCAGAGAGAGAGGGAGACACAGAATCTGAAGACAGGTTCCAGGCTCTGAGCTACCTGTCAGCACAGAGGCTGACGTGGGGCTCGAACCCACAAACTGAGATCATGACTTAAGCTGAAGTCGGACGCTGAACCGACTGAGCCACCTTAAAATTTATTTATTTTGAGGTAGAGCGTGAGTGGGAGAGGGACAGAGAGCGAGGGAGAGGGGATCCCAAGCAGGCTCTGCACTGAACAGCAGAGAACTCGATGCGGGGCTTGAACTCACAAACTGTGAGATCATGACCTGAATCAAAGTCAGATGCTTGACCGACTGAGCCACTCAGGCGCCCCTTCACTTGTACTTCTAATACTCATGCAGTTTGGCCATTGGTGAGTTGTCACCTAGGACCATACAGACAGGGATTCTGGGAAATAGGCCTGCTGGCCTTGCCCACAGTTAAAGAACAGAAGCATAATTATCTATGTGTAGATTTCACAGTAGCATTGTAGTACAGTGAAGGGATGAAAGGAAAATGTATGTGGAGTTCATATACTGTATTTCAGAAATATCCATGGATTTATAGTCTGAAATATATGTGTATATTTCAGAGAGATCTGTATGTGGTTGCAAGGACTAGGAAACCAAAATAGTAAAGTAAGGATTCCAGACAGCACTGCAAGTTGATACCTAAGTTGATGATAAGGTATGTGCAGTACAGGCATACACATACTCTGGGTCCAGCATTGTAGCCCCCAAGTTTCATGTCCACATGTAACCTCAGAATATAGTCTTACCTAGAAATCAGGTGTTTGCACATGTAATGAAGATAACGAAGATGAGGCCATACTGGATTAGGGTAGGTCTTGGCCCAGTGATGGGTGTCCTTATAAAACCGGGAAATTTGGACGTAGAGGCCTGCACTGAAGACAGGCCTTGACCACGTGAGACAGAAGCAGGGATTGGCATGATGTGTCTACCCCCCAAGGAATGCAAAGGGTTGTGGGCAACCTCCAGCAGCTGGAAAGGAGGCCTGGGACACATTCTCCTTCAGAGCCTCTAGAAGGAGCCAACCTTGCAGACAAACTGATCTCAGGCTTCCAGCCACCTCAGTTGTGACACCACAAATGTCTGTCCCCTGCTGTGTTACAGCAGCCCCAGGTACCGAATGCACTCTGGAGGAGGGAGGGGGCCTTGGATATCCGAAGGACACCAGAGGCCAGTGTCACCGCAGAAGAGTGAGGGGGGAGGAGGCACAGCAGACGTGAGAGGAGAAGATGGGGTGGGTCGCATGTGCTGGTCAGCCAAGAAGACTGACTTTGGTGGTGGGTGGCATGGACCCTCAAGATGAGTTGATTAGGCACCTACACAGGATCCTTCTGTTACCATGACAGCAGGCACTGGGAAGATGATGTCAGCCAAGGTGGTGGATCACACTGGGTTGGTAGCCATGGCAATGATGTGGAGGTTGGAGCCCAGTTAGAATTTGAAGTTAGAGCCATCAGAATTTTCTGGCTTGTAGGTGGGCTGAGCACAAGAGAGAGTGGGTAAATTAGGCTTCAGGAAGATAAAAATCTTTTGCATATTAAAGGTCAATAGGAAGAGATGAAATTTCTCCCATCAAATGGGAGAATGTATTTGTAAATCAAATGTATGACAAGATTTTTACCATCCAGAATACACAAAGAACGCTTATATCTGAATAACAAAAATTCGACCCAGTTAGAAAGTGAGCAAAACCTTGAATAGACATTTCTTTTAGGATGACACACAAATGTCTAATAAACACGTGCAAAAATCCTCAACCTCACTAACCGTGAAGGGAAACAAGACAAAACGCAAGACAATACCACTTGCCACTCACGAGGATGGTGAGGAGCCAGAATCCAGGGAAGCAGCGGCAGTCAGGATGTGCAGAAATTGGAACCCTGTGCTTGGCTGGTGGGAATGTAAACTAGGGCAGCTGATGTGGAAAAAATGTTTGGTGGTTCCTCAAAATGTTAAACAGGATTATAATATGACCCGAGTGTTCCATTCCTACGTAAATTGAAACACTCTGATGTGTGCACATGAATGTCAGCTGCAGAACTGTGCAGATCCCGCAAAAGAGGGAAATGTTCCAAGTGTCCCCCAGTGCATGGATGGATGAACAGGGTGCAGCATATACACAGGAGGGACAATTATTCAGCCCCAGAAAGGAATGAAGCACGGACACGTATTGTAAAATGAATGAATCTTGAGGAGCAAGTTGAGTTGGCAGAGCAGCATAGAGGCCCTGAGCTCGTCTCATCCCTGAAACGCAGCGAGATCAGCACCAAAAGATTTTGAAGCCCTAGGAAGTTGATCAGAGGATTAACACAATATGCCTAACTTGAGCTGCAAAGCTTGGCAAGTACCTGGTGCAGAGAGGTTAACTGGTGGAGAGAGAAAAGCCATGGAAGGTAGGGAGCTGTTTTGAGGAGGGAAGACAGAGAAAGGGGGAGTGTGCAGTGCATTGGGAGTGCAAGAGAAGCACTTCTGAAAGTAGCCGGAGAGAAAAGAGAGAGTGAAAGACACTTGCAGGGGACCTAACAAGAAATCTGTTCCCTAAAACCATTGATAGGAAGAAAGGAGAGGGTTTCACTACCACCAGGATTCTATAGACAGTGAAGTATAGAGTCTGAAGTTTTGGAGCTCAGTGCCTAGCGGTGCTCTGGTGAGGATGCAGGGTGAATCCCCTGGAGCTGGGAGCCGGGTCTGTGTGCCACATGGGGGAGAAGCAGTTCCCCTGTTTGGAGTGCATTTGGTGGTAGAGGCCGGTCGGCCTCCCCGTGGGGATAGATCCCAGCAGACCCCAGAGAACAGCCACATTTGCTGGTACTGGGACAAAGATGCCAGAGTGAGGTGAAACCCGGTGCTGGCTGTGTTGTGGTTTGCCATAGTGCTTGAACTGCTGCTGCTGAGCAGTCGCGCGAACGTTTTCTGGGGCAAGTGGGCACCTGGCCATTGCTCAGTGAGATTCGCCCAGAGAGTTGGCACAGGTCCAAGCTGCAGGGGTCTCTGAAGTGTGAGGTTTTGAAACAACTCCATTTGAGATAAAACTCTGGAGGGGGTTGCCGCCTGCCAGGCGGACAGCTTGGACCTGGACAGGGTAGAGGTGGGGAGTGGACGGAGGCCTGAGACAAAGGAGGTATGCTTGATGACGGGTCCATGAGAGCACGAAGTTCCTACACCAGCGACTAGGCAGTCGGGTGAAGCCATTTCCGCCTCTCCTGCACATGCGCACTCGGGCCACACTGATCCACCCCATTAAGCTAAGCAGCACCACCTAGTGGAGCACGAAGCTATTACACCAAGCCCTGCCCACTGCACCCTCCAAGCTCATCCCCTAGAAGACGGGCACAAGTCTCTCCACCTGCTTGGTGTCCAGACTGTACAGGGCTTCATAGTTACAGTTTTAGGGGAAACTAGATGTAACTTCATTCTGGTTTCATTCTGTGGGCTGGTTTATGTATTTGTTCATTTTCTTTACTTCTGCTTTTGCTTAAATTTTCCTCCCCCCCCCTTCTTCCTCATTCTTGGATACAGAAAGAGAAAAATTTATCTTATTTTTATGTTTTTTACTTTGCTTTTTATTAAAAGCGTTTTGTTCTATCTCATTTCATTTTGTTCTTGTTTTATTATATAATTTTTATTAAAAAAAATTTTTTTTTCTTTAACTTTTCCTTCCATTTTTTCCCCCTGTATTCTACCAAGCTTCCTTCCACAGGCAGACCAAAACACACCTAGGATGTAGCTTCCTTTGATTCTTTGTTTTTAATTTTTTAATTTTAAGTTTTTATTTTATTTTTTTTTCTTCCTCCAACATCACAAAATGAAGGCATTCACCCCAAAAGAAAAAACAGGAAGAAATGACAGCCCGGGGCTTAATCAACAGAGACATAAGAAAGATGTCTGAACTAGAATTTAGAATACTAGCTGGGGTTGAAAAAAGCATAGAATCCCTTTGTGCGGAGATAAAAGAAATAAAATCTAGTCAGGATGAACTTAAAAGTGCTATAACCAAGATGCAATCTCGAATAGATCCCATGATGGTAAGGATGGACAAAGCGGAGCAGGGAATCAATGATTTAGAAGATACAATTATGGAAAATAATGAAGCAGAAAAGAGGGAAACAAAGGCAAAAAGATCATGATACAAGACTTAGACAACTCAGTGACTTACTAAAAAGGAATAACATCTGAATTATAGGAGTCCCAGAAGATGAAGAGAGAGGAAAGGGGGGAGTAGGTTTATGTGAGCAATTTTAGCAGAAAATGTTCCTAATCTGGGGAAGGACACAGACATTAAAAACCAAGAAGCACAGAGAATCTTATTTGATTCAACAAAAACCGGCCATCACCAGGGCATATCATAGTCAAATTCAGAAAAATACACAAACAAGGAAAGAGTTTTGAAAGCAGCAAGGAGGAAAAAAGCCCTTAATCTGTAAGGGAAGACAGATCAAGTTCACAGCAGACCTATCCACAGAAACATGGCAGGCCAGAAAGGAGTGGCAGGATATAGTCAACATGCTGAATCGGAAAAACATGCAGCCAAGAATTCTTTATCCATCAGGGCTGTCATTCAAAATAGAAGGAGAGATAAAAGAGTTTTCCAGACAAAGAAAAACTAAAGGAGTTCATGACCACTAAACCAGACCTCTAAAAAACAAGACATCTATATGCTGCTTACAAGAGACTCATTTTAGACCTAAAAACACCTGCAGATAAAAGTAAGGGGATGAAGAACCATCTGTTGTGCGAATGGTCATCAAAAGAAAGCATCTACCCACCAAGAATATCTAACAATTGTAAATATTTATCCCCCCAACATGTAAGAACCCAAATACATAAATCAATTAATCACAAACATAAAGAAACCCATTGATAATAATAACATAATAGTAGGGGACTTCAACACCCCACTTACAGTAATTGACAGAGCATCTAAGCAGAAAATCAACAAGGAAACAACGACTTTGAATGACACACTGGACCAGATGGACTAAACAAATATATTCAGAACATTTCATCCTAAAGCAGCAGAATTCACATTCTTCTTGAGTGCACATGGAACATTCTCCAGAGTAGATCACATACTGGGACATAAATCAGCCCTCAGCAAGTACAAGAAGATTGAGATCATACCTTGCATATTTTCAGACCACAGCGCTATGAAACTCAAAATCAACCACAATAAAAAATTTGGAAAGACCATAAATACTAGGAGATTAAAAAACATCCTACTAAAGAATGAATGGGCTAACCAAGAAATTAAAGAAGAAATTAAAAAGTACATGGAAGCCAATGAAAAAGAAAACACAACAGCCCAAAACATCTGGGATGCATCAAAGGTGGTTCTTAGAGGGAAATATATAGTAATCCATGCCTTCCTAAAGAAGAAAGGTCTCAGGTACACAACCTAACCTTACACCTAAAAGAGCTGGAAAAAGAACAGCAAATAAAGCTCCAAACCCACAGACGAAGAGAAATAATAAAAAGAGCAGAAATCAATGATATTGAAGGGCGCCTGGTGGCTCAGTCGGTTAAGCATCTGACTTCCGCTCAGGTCATGATCTCACGGTTTGTAGGTTCGAGCCCCACGTCGGGCTCTGTGCTGACTGCCAGCTCAGAGCCTGGAGCCTGCTTCGGATTCTGTGTCTCCCTCTCTCTCTGACCTTCCCCTGTTCATGCTCTTTCTCTCCCTCAGAAATAAATAAAAAACACACAAAAATAAAATAAAAAATCAATGATACTGAAATTTTAATTGTTAGCCCTTCCTGATGGATAGACTCTGTACTGATTATATAATACCCTTCTTCATCCCTTGTTATTGTCTTTAAAGTCCAGTTTGTCTAAGTATGGCTACTCCAGCTTTTTTTTTTTTTGACTTCCAGTAGCATGATAGATATTTCTCCATCCCCTTTCTTTCAATCTTAAGGTGTCCTCCAGTCTAAAATGAGTTTCTTGTAGACAGCAAATAGATGGATTTTGTTTTTCTTAAACCATTCTGCTACCCTATGTTTTTTTACTGGGGCATTTAGTCCATTTACATTCAGTGTTACTATTGAAATATGTGGGTTTAGAGTCATCGTGTCCTTTGTGGGATTCATGCTTGTGGTGTCTCTGGTATCTTGTGTTCCTTGCAACATTTCTCTCAGAGAATCCCCCTCAGGATTTCTTGTAGGGCTGGTTTAGTGGTGACAAATTGTTTCAATTTTTGTTTATTTGGAAAGACTTTTATCTCTCCTTCTATTCTGAATGACAGGCTTGCTGGATAGAGGATTCTTGGTTGCATATTTTCTTCTGTTCATCACATTGAAGATCTCCTGCCATTCCTTTCTGGCCTGCCACGTTTCAGTAGATAGGTCTGCCACCACTCTGATGGGTTTCCCTTTTTATGTTAGGGCCCTTTTATCCCTAGCTGCTTTCAGAATTCTCTCTTTGTCCTTAAATGTTGCCAGTTTCACTATGATACGTCGTGCAGAAGATCGATCCAAGTTACGTCTGAGGGGAGTTCTCTGTGTCTCTTGGATTTCAACGTCTGTTTCCTTCCCAGATTGGGGAAGTTCTCTGCTATAATTTGTTCAGGGACTCCTTCAGCGCCTTTCCCTCTCTCTTCCTCTTCTGGAATTCCCATGATATGGATATTTTTCTGTTTGATTGTATCGCTGAGCTCTCGAACTCTCCTTCTGTGTTCCTGTATCAGTTTATCTCTCTTTTTCTCAGCTTCCTCGTTTTCTATAATTATGTCTTTTAAACCACTTATTCTCCTTTCTACCTCTTCAGTCCGTGCATTGGACGCCTCCATTTTATTTTGCATCTCATTTATAGCGTTTTTTAATCATCACAACTATTTTTAAGCTCCATAGTCTTTGTAGCAATAGTTTCTCTGATGTCTTTCATGCCTTTTTCAAGCCTAGCGATTAATTTTGTGACTGTTGTTCTAAATTCTTGTTCAGTTATTTTGCTTATATCTGTTTTGAGCAGTTCTTTAGCTGTCATTTCTTCCTGGAATTTCTTTGGAGGAGAGCTCTTCTGTTTCGTCATTTTGATTAGTTTTCTATCTCTTGTTAGTTTTAAAAGCTTGTTATGCACTCTGCACCTGTGAGTGCTGCTGTACCAAAGAAGGCTCTTTGACTGTCCAGGGCCTGTCCATTCAGAAAGTGTTCTTTGAACGGTATCTCTTAGTCTTTCTTGTTGAGACCTTGGTTATTTTATTTTCCTACTCGTAGTAGTATTTGGGACTCTCCACCATGTGTACTTTGGCTTGTTTCTTGAGGTAGCCCATGAATCTACTAGCTGTTCCCTCCTGAGTTCAAAAACATCTGTTGAATATTCGCAGTGGAAGACAGAGCAGACTCAAGTCCTGTTCTCACCGAGGCATATGCTCTCGCCGCCGCCTGGTGCTGCATTTGGTCCGAGGCTGGCCACACGGCCTGATACCGAAATTTTAAGAAAGTAGAACTGATCAATGAAACCAGGAGCTGGTTCTTTGAAAGACTTAACAAAATCGATAAATCCATAGCCAGATTGACCAAAAAGAAAAAGGAAAGGACTCAAATAAAGTGATGAATAAAAGAGGAGAGATCACAACCAATACGGCAGAAATACAAACAATGGTAAGAGAATATTATGAGAAATTATATGCCAACAAATTTGGCAATCTGGAAAAAATGGACAGATTCCTAGAAACATATAAACTACCAAAACTGAAACAGGAAGAAATAGAAAATTTGAACAGACCCATAATCAGTAAAGAAATTGAATCAATAATTAAAAAAACCTTCAACAATCAAGAGTGGAGAGCTGGAAGGCTCCCCAGGGCAATTCTACCAGACTCTTAAGGAGAGTTAACATTTATTCTTTTGAAGATGTTCCAAAAAAAAAAAAAAAAAAAAAAAAAAAAANCCGACTAAGCCACCCAGGCGCCCCTGGATCCAACATTAAAAGAATCACTCACCACAAACAAATCGGATTTATTCCTGGGATGCAGGACTGGTTCAATATCTGCAAATTAATCAGTGTGATACATCACAATAAAAGAAAGGATAAGAATTACATGATTCTCTCAATAGATGCTAAAAAAGCATTTGACAGACTACAGCATCCTTTCTTGATAAAACCCCTCAAGAAAGTAGGGATAGGGGCACCTGGGTGGCTTAAGTCGGTTAGGCGTCCGACTTTCGCTTAGGTCATGATCTCGCGGTTCGTGGGTTCGAGCCCCGCGTCGGGCTCTGTGCTGACTGCTAGCTCAGAGCCTGGAGCCTGTTTCAGAGTCTGTCACTCCTTCTCTCTCTGACCCTCCCATGCTCACGCTGTCTCTCTCTCTCTCCTAGAAATAAATAAAACATTGAAAAAAAAAAGTAGGGATAGAAGGATTATACCTCAAGATCATAAAGGCCATATATGAAAGACCCACAGCTATTATCATTTTCAATGGGGAAAAACTGTGAGCTTTACCCTAAAGTCAGGAACATGACAAGGATGTTCACTTTCACGTTATTCAACATAGTGTTGGAAGTCCTAGCCTCAGCAATCAGACAACACAAAGAAATGAAAAGCATCCAAAATGGCAAGGAGGAAGTCAAACTTTCACTCTTTGCAGACAACATGATACTCTATATGGAAAATGCAAAAGATTCCAGCAAAACACTGCCAGAAGTGATACACGAGTTCAGCAAAGTCTCAGGATATAAAATCAATGTACAGAAATAATTTGCATTCCTATACACCAATAATGAAGCACAGAAAGAGAAATAAAGGAATCGATCCCATTTACAATTGCATCAAAAACCATAAAATACCTAGGATTAACATAACCAAAGAGGTGAAAAATCTATACACTGAAAACTCTAGAAGGCTTATGAAAGAGGAGAGCCTGGGAAGTTCAGTTGGTTAAGTGTCTGACTTTGGCTTATGTCACGATGTCACATTTTGTGAGTTCAATTCCCACATCAGGCTGTCTGAACTTAGCACAGAGGCTGCTTCGGATCCTCTGTCTCCTCCTCTCTCTCTCTGCCCCTCCCCTGCTCATCCTTTCTCAAAATTAAACATTAAAAATAAAAAAGCTTATGAAAGAAATTGAAGAAGACACACAAAAAATTGAAAGACACTCCATGCTGATGGATTGGAAGAACAAATACTGTTAAAATGTTAGGGTAACTACCCAAAAGCAATCTCCATATTCAGTGCAATACCTACCAAAATAGCAACCCACATTCTTCAGAGAGCCAGAACAAACAATCCTAAAATTTGTATGGAACCAGAAAAGACCCCAAATAGCAAAAGCAATTTTGAGAAAGAAAACCAAAGTTGGAGGCATCACAATTCCAGACTTCAAGCTGTATTACAGAGCTGTAATCATCAAGACAGTATGGTACTGGCACAAGAACAGACAGGTAGATCAATAGAACAGAGAACCCAGAAATGGACCTAGAAATGTATGTCCAACTAATCTTTGACAAAGCAGGAAAGAATAGCCAATGGAAAAAAGACAGTACCTTCAGCAAATGGTGTTGGGAAAACTGGACAGCAACATGTAGAATGAACCTGAACCAGTTTCTTACACCATACACAGAAATAAACTAAAATGGATGAAAGACCTAAATGTAAGACAGGAAGCCATCAAAATTCTAGAGGAGAAGACAGACAACAACCTCTTTGACCTCAGCTATAGCAACTTCTTCTCATGTTACTGGAGGCAAGGGAAACAAAAGCAAAAATGAACTATTTGGACCTTATCAAAATAAAAAGCTTCTGCACAGTGAAAGAAACAATCAGCGAAACACAAGGCAACGACAGAGTGGGATAAGATACTTACAAATGACATATGTGATAAAAAGTTAGTATCGAAAATAGATAAAAAAGCAAACCAAACTCAACATGCAAAAAACCCAATAATCCAGTGAAGAAATGGGCAAAAGACATGAATAGACACTTTTCCAAAGAAGATATCCATCCAGATGGGTAATAGACATGAGGAAATGTTCAACATCACTCATCATCAGGGAAATACAAATCAAAACCACAGTGACATACCACTTCACACCTGTAAAATGATGAAAATTAACAACTCAGGCAACAACAGATATTGGAGAAGATGCAGAGAAATAGGAACCCTTTTGCACTTCTGTTGGGAATGCAAACTGGTGCAGCCACTCTGGAAAACAGTATGGAGGTTCCTCAAAAAATTAAAAATAAAACAACCCACGACCCAGCAATTGCACAACTAGGTATTTATCTAAAGTATACAAGAGTGCTGATTTGAAGGAGCACATGCACTGCAGTGTTTATTATAGCAGCGCTATCGACAATAGCCAAAGTGTGGAAAGAGCCCAAATGTCCATCGACTGATGAATGGATAAAGAAGATGTGTGTGTACACACACACATATACACAATGGAATGTTACTTGGCAATCAAAAAGAATGAAATATGGCCATTTGCAATAATGTGGATGAAATTAGAATGTATTATGCTAAGCGAAATAAGTCAGTCATAGAAAGACAAATACGTGATTTCATTCTGTGGAATTTAAGATACAAAACAGATTAACATAAGGGAAGGGAAGCAAAAATAAGATAAAAACAGAGAGGGAGGCAAACCATAAGAGACTCTGAAGAACAGAGAGCAAACTGAGGGTTGCTGGTGGGGTGTTGGGTTGGGACAAAGCCAAGGGGTGAGGGGCAATAAGGAGGACATTTCTTGGGATGAGCGCTAGGTGTCGTATGTAAGTGATGAGTCACTGAATTCTATTCCTGTAATTATTATTACAGTGTATGTTAACTAATTTGGATTTAAATTAAAAAGAGAGAAAATATGCCATGTGAAAGAGACCAAACTCACATGGACACATACTCATATATAAAATGCAGAATAGGGGCGCTTGGGTGGCTCAGTGGGTTAAGCAGCTGACTTCATGATCTCGCTGGCGGTGAGTTCGATCCCCACGTCGGGCTTTGTGCTGACAGCTTGGAGCCTGGAGCCTGCTTCAGATTCTGTGTCCTCCTCTCTGTACCTCTCCCACTCGCTCTTGCTCTCAAAAGTAAGTAAACATTAAAAAAACACTTTTTTTAATTAAATGCAGAATAGGCCAATCCAGAGACATAAAGTATGTCTGTTGTGGCCAGGAGACATGGCTTCACAGCTATTTTGAACTTTAAATCTGTTTGAAAAATGGAGCTATAATTCGCATACCATACTCACACTTGTTAAAAATTTATTTTTTACTTAAATTTATGTATTAAAACTTATTTTAAAGTGTTACTTGAGAGAGAGCGAGCGAGCGAGCTAGGAAGAGGCAGAGAGACAGAGGGAGGGTGAATCCCAACCAGGCACCATGCCATTAGCAGGGAGCCGGACTGGGAGTGGCAGCGGGACTGGGGATGCAAACCCACGAAACCGCAAACGATGAGATCATGACCTGACCCCAAACCAAGTCAGATGCTTAATGTACTGAGCCGCCCAGGCGCCTGGAGCTCACATTTTTAAGAGTAAAACTCAGTGCTCAGTTTTTTGTATGGTCGCAGACCTGTGCCACATCAGTGTACCATGTGGAGAAGGGAAGTAGAGCCTTTTACATTCCACGTTCACAGGGACTGACTACAAACTCTATCTGCCGTGACTTTCCTTGCAGAATATAACGCATACCTGAGTACTGTAACGTGTCACATTTATGACTGTGTCCTGCTGGGGTAGCGGGGTCCATTGTCACTTGGGGGCTGAGGACTCGGGCATGTTCGGTTGACCTGAGGCCAGAGATGTGGGGGCGGGGACGGAGGGCGGGGTCTCGCGGTGTCAAAGAGGTCAAAACGCTGAAAGACCTTATCTTCTGTTCGGTGACATCACAGGTCATTGAACTTAAACACCGGGGACAGGGGCACCGTCACCTCGCCCCCGCGTCGACCACAGACACAACCGTCACCAGGCCCTTCTGCTGTCTCGTTCCGATCCGGCGTCGGAAGAGGGGGGCTCCGCGGAGAAACTGAGTCACATTCCCGGGACAAAGGAGGAGGCAAGCGGGTCAGCGGGCCAAGAGAGCATTCGGCGGGGTGCCGACCTTAGGGCGGGCGGATCAGACACGTGTATACCGCCGGCCTGTCACTCAGGCCGTAGGAGGCGGGGCCTGGGGGGAATCTGCCCAATCTGGCGCCACAGGGGCGGTGCCGGGATTACCCTCCAATCAGAAAGTGAAGAGCCTCAGGCTGTCCTATCATAGTGCGGCAGTGTAGTGTCTCGGAGAACTGTCCAATCAGGGTCGTGGGGAGTTATTGTCGGAACACCATCCAATCAGGCCGCATTGCCTGAAGCAACGCCCAATCACTGCTTGGGGGCGCGTAGCGCGGTGCATTTATATTACCGGGTCCGGAAACACTCCAATCAGGCCCGGGTGGGTGGGGGATGGGGCGATGTGATCCCGCCCGGTGAGTGTGAGCTCTGAGTCGCGGCTGCAGGGGTGCGCAGGTCCCGCGCTCACCCACTTTTCCTGTCCGCGAGCTCGTGTGTCGGAGGGGGTCGCCGTGTAGCGGGATCGAGGGGAGGACGCCCACAGAGCTCCGAGTACGGCCGCGAGATGGTGAGTGGCCTGGCCCCGGCCCGGGACGCGGAGGGGCTGGTTCCAACCGGCCTGAACCGGTTTGTAGTGACCGCGGACCCCTGGCTCCCTGTTCCCCGCGAGTTCTCTCCCGAGTTTCCTCTGCGGGCCTTCGGATGGCGTCCCGGCGTCCTCTGCCATCCTGGCGTGTGGGTCTCTTAGGCTCGACCCGAATCTCCGCCGTGGGCCGCGGTCCCAACCCTAGATCGGCCGTGGGCCTCCGGGTGAGGTTCCTTTGTCCTGTTCCCTCGCCTCGTGGGGTCCCGGGGCTCGGGTCCAGAGGTCTGTGGGCCGCGGGGTGGGGTTGCGGTGTCCTCGTGGGGGTCCCGCAGGTCCTGACCCGAGTCTCCGCCTTTGGCCATGAGGTGGGGTCCCGGGGTCCCGTCATAATCACGGGTTTCCCTGTGGCCGCCTGAGTCCCGGCGGGTGGAAGGAGGCGGGGACCACCACGTGCGGGGGCAGTAAAACCTGGGAGCTGGGGTCAGGGAACTCACGGTGGGCCTGAGAAAAATTCAGATGCGAGCTTGGCCGAGGACGATTTATTATAAAGGAGTTCCAGCAGGGACAGGGTCCAGCCTCACATCCTCGGATCCTCAGGGATTCGGCGTCTCCAGTGGAACAGAACCGGGGCTTGGCTGTTCTGTGAGGCGGGCGGGGGTGGGGGGCGGTGAGCAAGAAAGCCCGCTGTCAGCGGTGGAGGAAGGCCTCCTGGGCTCAGGCCCCCGGGGCCTTGTTCCTCAGCTCAGTGGGTGCTCGGAGTGTGGGCCCCCCGCAGTTCAGGGCCCGTGGGGGGGGCAGTGGCCTGGGTAACGTTTGGGTAGGAAAGGGGCGGTGGTGGACAGTTGCTCAAACCAGTGTCAAAGTAAAATCCGAATTGAGCAAGGAGGGACGTGTATTGAGAAGGATTACAAAGGCTGGGGGGGAGGGGACTGCTTGTTGCATTTGGGGGGAGGCGGGTTTGTAGCACCAGGGGCAGGGGCCGTGCAGGGGCCGGGGCTACCTCGACAGGCAGGACGCTGTGGGCATAAGACCTGAGCGTCTCAGGAGTCGTGTGAAAGGGGGGAGAGGGGGAAGGACACAGGCGTGAGCAGGTGTGGTGCTGACGTGCACGTTCCCTGAGGCCAGCCTGTCCCCCTGTCCCCAGGAGGGGCTGTGTGGGGCTCAGGCTGAGACAAGCCCACGTTCAGGGTCCGGAGGAGGAGAGAAGCCAAACCAGCGGGGGAGCAGCCGGCACGTTGTGTCCCTTGGTCATGGGGACGCGCAGCTGAGCTGATGGTGGATGCGGCACAGTGTGGATTGGGGGGGGGGGGGTCCGCGCGGGGCCCTGTCGTGGGTGAACCCGGGGGACGTCCCTGGGAGGCTTCTCCTGGTCTGACGGGGGAGGGGCCCTGTCTGCAGCCTGCTGGTTCCCAGACCCCAGCAGGGTGGGGGAGGGGCTGGTTTCCCTGCCACTGAGGTTTTCCCCAGAGCACAGGGCTCAGGTAGGCACCTGCATGTCACCTGTCCCCTGTGAGCAGCGCTGTCCCTGTCCAGCTCAGCGCCCATGGCCCTGTCTTCCGCCAGCCTCACGTTCAGCAGGTGTAAATGCCTGAGTTTCTGCCTCCTTCCTTCCCCTTCAGCGCAGAGGGTAGTAAGTGTGTCAGGTCGTTCCTGTCCCTGCTGACTCGGGTCACTCTGGGCTTCATCCAGAGAATGTCCCCTGGGGACACGTGTCTCAGGACAGGATTGTCCTTCTCCCTTAGGGTTGGGGGAATACGCAAGGGGAGCCACACCTTCATGTCAGGTGGGTGGATCAAAGGATTCATCCAGATGCTGGTGATGGTTCCACACAGGGTCCAGAGTTGGGAAACTGATCCTGACCCACTTCTGGTTAGTTGACGGTAGTCTGAGATACACGGAAGTTCCTTGAACTGGGATTCAAAAGTCAGTTGTGACTTAGTTTACTATTATGAGGATAAAGGTAACAAGTACCTGTTCTCTGAAATGGATAAAACTATAAATGTGCCCTAGAACTTGTTGCCTTTTTTCTATCTTGCGCACAAGTAGAAGTAGTGATTCTGCACGTTTTCCTTCACACGCTGGGAGGGGGTCACTGTGTCGCCCAGATGCCCCAGGCCGCTCACAGGGGGGGTCTCAAGTTCATCTTTTCTTTTGTCAGCAATCCTGCTACAGTGGTTTCACGACCCGAGTGCGAATGCATCGTCATTTCTACGCATGGGGGGAAATCGCATATTGTAGATGGGAGGGAAGTTAAAACTTACTGAGCGATGAGGATGCAGCGTGTGAATCAGCCTTCGGTGCTGGGTCCTGTCGCTTGTGGCAGCGGGAGTTATCCGGCTTCCTTTGTCCACCTGGTGTGCGTGACATGGGGTGTCCTTGATGTCACCTGTTGCGTTTTCTGACTCCCCCGGGGCTGAGCATTTTTCACGGGCGGGTCCCTCTTCTGAGGACGCGTTTCCAGCGTGTTGTCCCCTGTAACTCACGCATCTGCTTCCTGACGTTCTGTTTCCTTCACGTCCTGTGGACATGCGTGCTGTTTCATTTGTGCGTGTTGTGAGTGTTCTCTCCCCGTCAGGGTGTTTCATTTCTCTGTGCTGTCCACGTGGATGGACCCTTCCCAGTTTCTCTCTCTCTCTTTTTTTTTAAGGTTATTTATTTTGAGAGAGAAAGAGCATGAGGGAAGGAGGGGCAGAGAGAGAGGGAGACACAGAATCTGAAGCAGCTCCAGGCTCCGAGCTGTCAGCACAGAGCTTGACACAGGGCTCAAACTCACGAACCACGAGATCATGACCTGAGCCCAAGTCGGATGCTCAACCGACCGAGCCCCCCAGGCGCCCTAGGATTTCCTTTGCCCCTTCAATAACCCGCTTTCCCTGCCCCCCTGTGTCCAAGTGTCCCCATCTCTGCTGCTGCCCCGCGGCACCTGCTGGGTGTAGGTCCACTTGCCAAACTCATGGGCGCCTGTCCGTGCTTCCCTTTGTCGATCAGGGTGTTTGTCTGTCTGTCTGTCTGTCACTGCCACATATTCTAGTCACTGGTAACTTGTAAATTGAAACTCCGTTATTTTACCCCCAAGACAGAGTGTTCTGGAACAGCAGAGAATGAATTCTGGCCGTGTCAGATACCGCAGAACCACAGGCAGAGGAGAGGGACGCTCCCCTACAGAGGCCGGGCCCGGCTGGGATGGAAACACAGGACGGGGAAGGAACTAGAGCTGGCCGCGCGCTGGCCCCTCACGGGTGGGGCGGGGGTGGGGAGGGTGCTGGGGCTGCAGGGTGCTGGCCTTGCTGCGGGTCCCGGGTCAGGACGGGGCAGGGCTCGAGGGCGCCCCCTCGCGGTCCCCCCACTCTGCCCCTGAGGAGCTTTCCTTGTGCGAATTCCTACATTTCCTGTTCGACATAAACGAACAGAAGCATCTGGGAGTAAGAAGCAGGTTGGCCGTATTTACTGGGTTTGTCCCTCAGCGCCAGGAGGGACGTCACCCGCTGGTCGTGTCGCGTGTTGGAGGGAACGTGCAGAGCAGTGGACGCCAGTCGAGGCCACACCTGAGTAACAAGGACGGTCGGGAAGGAGACACTGCCAGACACTTGTCATCTAGTCCGTATTCATCAGCAGTGTAAGCACTGCAGAGCGTGTCCTGGTATTTATGTCACCATCACACGAGTCACAGGCAGTAAAATACGAAAGGGAAGGAACAGAATTCTATGGATTGTTCTAATCCGGGACCCTGGGTCTGAAGGCAGCGCACTGGAATGTTCATTGGCACGTAGTCCAACCTCGGGGAGAAAGTTCTCCCCGTGGAGGGGGACCCGGAGTCCTGCACGCCTCCTGGAAGGCCCCGCCCGGGTGACCGTGAGGACAGATAGTAGCTCCTTCAGAAGCACAGGGAGGGAAGGCACCTAGCATTCGGGAGGAGCCAGTGCGGGGAGGACACGGCTTAGTGGTGAGGTTTTTGAAATAATAGCAAAACTTGAAACATGTTTTAAAAAGCGGTGTTCTTGGGGCATCTGGGTGCCTCAGTAAGTTGATCATGGGACTCGATTTCAGCACAGATTATGTTCTCCTGGTTCATAGGTTCAAGCCCCAGGTTGGGCTCCCTGCTGACAGTGCAGAGCCTGCTTGGGATTCTCTCTTCCTGTCTCTGCCCCACCCCCGCTCCTGGTGGCTCGCTCTTTTCTTTCTCAGAAAAAGAAAACTCAGTTATTTTTCCGGAAAAAAATGGGTTTATCTGGGAACAGATAATTGGGAGTTGGGACACTTAAGCCCCAGCAACACCACAGGCAAGTCTGGAGAAGAAAGGGAGGAACGAGGGGAGGGCCGCTCTTGTCTAGAGGAGATGGGGTGAGGGGCTGTGCCAAACTAAACAAGTATTGGAGTAAACTGGGGTTCCACGTGTAGTGGCTTCTCATTGGCTGAGCTGTGAGTGTCTCTCTTTGGCTGAGATATGATTGTTTCTCATTGGCTGAGCTCTGGCTCTCATTGGCTGGACTGTGACCGTCTCTCATTGGCTGGGCTGTTGCCACCCGAGGAAACAATCTTCCTTCCTCCGGCCTGAAGAGTGGTGCATTATGGGTGTGCCGGGACGTCTCTCGGCTGTGTCTGCGCTTGGCCCGGAGCCGCAGGTCTGGGAGCCTCCCCTGTGGACTCCTGACTCCACCTCAGTCGTGTCTCCTTCTCTCAGCGTCGAAGAGGTGCAGGGCTTCTGGGTGGTTCTCCCTGTCGGCGATCAGCAGTCGTGCCACGGAGAGTGCGTGCGCACACGTGTGTGTGAGGGCGCGTCCTCCCTGGTCTGGGGCAGGTGGATCGAGGAGCGGAACTGCCGTGTGGCGTGGGGCCTCCACGGTCCTCATTCTGAGGGGCCGCCAGACTCCCCCCAAGCGGCTGCCCCTCTTACACCCGCAGCAGGATAGACGGACGCGAGTTCGCCCTGCTCACGGCCTCGCCCGCGCTTCCTGGTGCGTCTTCATAGCCAGTCAGGTGGGGGCCGAGGGCATCTGCTGGTAGTTCGAGGTGCGAGTCCCTCGTGACGAATGTCTAGCATCGGTTCAGAGACCTACAGGCCATTTGCGTATGTTCTTTGGGAAAGTGAGTGCGCAAAGGTTAGGTGTGGACGTTTCTAGCCGCCCCTTATCAGGATGTGGAAGTTCCCTTCTGTTCCTAGTAGTGGGGGGAGTATTTTGTCAAGAAAGGGCGCTGGGTTCAAGGGGATGCCTTTTCTGTCTCAAAGTGATCGTGGGCTTTTTGTGTCTATTCTGTTCACAGTGTTTATGACTGCTCTTTGGCTTGCTGAACCAACCATTTTTTCCCAGATAAATCCCATTTGGTCAAGTTGTAGAGTCCGTTTTATGTATGACTGGGTTTGGCATCCGGATCAACTGGCCACGTAGAGTAGGTTGGAAGTGTCTGTGCCCAGTTGCGTTCTGCATACGGATCCTGATGATTGGTGACATTGAGCTCATTTCATGTGCTTTTTGGCCACTTCTGTATCTTCTTGGGGAAATGTGTACTCCCATCATCCATTATTTAGTTGTATTATTTGTCCTTATAATTTTTTATTGTTGTCATATGAGTTTTTAAAACCCTGTTTAGGTCACAAATGTATCGGCTCTTTGACTAGCAAACCCACACTGCAGACCCAGACGAGGGGTCGTTGCCTTCATTGTCAATGATGTAGCTGGGGGTTCTGTGTGTTTGGATTTTGGGAACATGTCATTTTTATTTAATTTTTGTTTTTTTTAAAGTTTATTTATTTTAGAGACAGTGCATGAGCTGGGGAGGGGCAGAGAGAGAGGGAGACACAGAATCTGAAGCATCTCCAGGCTCTGAGCTGTCAGCACAGAGCCCGACGTGGGGCTCGAACCCACGAACCGGGGAGATCATGACCTGAGCCGAAATCGGATGCTTAACCGACTGAGCCACCCAGGTGCCCCGGAACATGTCTTTTTTAAGCAGCTACTGATCATTTTATCATAATTGTTTGCTCTTTATTTCAGTGATGTGGTGTCCTCCGATTTTGCTTGAAAGATATTATGCGTTTTTTCCTCTCTGTTAAAGTCACTTCTGGCTCTTTTGGCCTCAGTCTCCCAGGGAACTTTTCTCTCTGGTGCCCCCTTCGGCTTGAGTTCTAGGCACCGGGTTATATATTTTAGAGGCCCTGCTGACTTCTGAGTTTCTTCAGGAACTAGGACTCATCTTACACACCAGATGCTCCAGGCACCCTGGCCTGTGTCTGTGCCCAGAGCCCCCCTAATCCGGGTAAAGGGTTGTGTCTGCCTCTGTCATAACAGAGGGGATTGCGTCAGGCTCCTTAACCTCATTCCTTCCAGGGCGAGAGCAGCGCTGGGATCTGAGTGTCCACAACGTCCTGACATTCTGGTCCCGGTTCTTGGACCTGATGGTGCAGGGTCATCTTTGAGCAAGACAAATGTGTGTCCTCTGATTTCTGTGTCGTCCAAGTAGATATTTCATGTTTCAGTCCGTACAGTAGTGTCCGCTCACACCTGTCTCAGTGTAAATAACCCAATAAACTGGGCGTGTGTGAGTCTTATGTCAGCTGCTGTCATCACCCTGCGCTCATGTTCCAGCCCTTCCCGTCCTGTGCGCACTGCAGGGGACCTGCTCGCATGTTGTCACTCTCTACTCACGTGTGACTCGGGTCCTAGGAATGGAGGGCAGCTCCCTGCCTGTCACCCTTTTTCTTCCCACACACACGGGTGAGGATGGAGCTTTGCTGCAGTAGAACGTGTGGTATGTTTCAGGACTCTGTGGTCTTTGTGGATGTGGCTGTGAACTTCACCCCGGAAGAGTGGGCTTTGCTGGATAGCGGTCAGAGGAACCTGTACAGAGATGTGATGCTGGAGACGTGCAAGAACCTGGCCTCAGTGGGTAAGGATGGCCCCGTCCCTTCACTGGTGTTTACGGAAAAAATGTTTCTTACTGCTGTCCAGTCTTCCTGGGGCCGAGGAATGGGATTGTCCTGGAGGAGAGATAGACACAGTCCGAGCCTTCATGGCCCCTACATAGGGTCCCATAGCTTTTCCGTGAGAAAAGTTTTAAGTGTTAAATGGCCTCTATTCGTCTTGATCAAGGTCTGAGACTCCCTCATTTTATAAATGTGCAGGCAGTCTACAGTGAGCCCTGCTTTGTGGTTTCACTCCAGTGGAAGTTACACGGTGTTGAATACACATCAGACACCTTAAAATTGCTGCACTGAAACCCTCACTTAGCGAGAAGGGGATCCTGAGTTCACCTTGCCCCTGGACACTCTGAGGCTACGGGAACCTGTGCTCCCCCTCACTCTGCCATGCCCGGGAAACTGGCCGAACAGGTCTTCATTTGAAGCAAATGTGAAGGAAAAGGGTAGGCGGGGCGGAGATGTGGTTGGAACCCAAACCCCCAGCGTGGCTGCTCACAGGTGGGTGGGACATCCCAGTTACAGAGAAGCCAGGGAATCGGTCCCCACACCATGCACCCCTGGCCTGGGGGGGACCATGGTGTGAAGACCAGGACCCACAACACCAGCCTTTGAAAATCAGTGAGCCATAAGTTTAGAGGGTGGAAACCTCGCTGGGGCTTAATTCCAGGCTGTATCATTTGCTAGAAGACCCAGCACGGGGGCAGCATTTTGAAACTCACCTTAGTTGTATGTGATGGAGATGTATTGATTAATTTTAGGACACACACTGGGGGCTCCGGGAGCTCTCTCCAGGAACAGATGTGTGGGCAAGTGTCATTTGTCTTGCCTCCTTCACCCTGGGTGGCCAAGTGCTTGTAGGAGCCAGTTCTGATACTTTCCATCTATGTCACCAACACCATTTGCCACACCTCAGCATAGGACCCACACGACCCCCCTCCCCCAGGACACAAAATCAATGTACAGAAATCTGTTGCATTCCTATGTACTAATAATGGGGCAGCAGAATGTTAAATTTATAAACAATCCCCTCTTACAGTTGCACCAAAACCAGGGCAATAGCTAGGAATCAGCTTACCAAAGAGGTGAAGAGCTGTACTGTGAACACCGTAAAACACCGATGAAAGAAATTCAAGACAACTCAGAGAAATGGAAAGACATTCTATGCTCACGGATTGGAAGAACAAATAGTGTTAAAATGTCTATGCTGCCCTGGGCAATGTAGAGATTTAATGCAATCCCTAGCAAAATCCCAACAGCATTTTTCACACAGGTGGCACAAAAACGCTAACGTTTGTGTGGAACCACAAAAGACCTTAAATAACCAAAGCAATCTTGAGAAAGATACACATAACTGGAGGTATTGCAATTCCAGATTCCAAGTTCTATGACAGCGTGGTAGTAATTAAAACAGGATGATACTGGTACAAAAATAGAACCATACATCAATTGAGCAAAACAGAAAACCTAGAAATAAGCCCACGATTATACAGTCAGGTTTTTTTTCAGTTATTTATTTTGATAGCAAGAGAGTGAGTGCGGGGAATGGGCAGAGAAAGAGGGAGAGAATCCCAGGCAGGTTCTGCACTGTTAGTAAGGAGCCTGATGCCGGGCTCAAACTCACAAACTGTGAGATCATGACCTGAGCTGAAATCAAGAGTCAGATGCTTACCTGACAAAGCCACCCAGGCGCCTCGTCAATTAACCTTTAACAAAGGAGGAGAGAATATACTGGGGGAAAAGGGTAGTCTCTTCAACAAATGACATTGGGAAAATTGGACCCCTTTCTTCAGCACACATAAAAATAAACTCAAAGTGGATTAGTGACCCAAATGTGAGACCTGAAACCATAAAACTTCTGGAAGAGAGCCCAGACAGTTCTCTTTGATATCAGCTGTAGCAACATTTTTCTAGCTATGTCTCCTGAGGCAAGGAAAATAAAAACGACCACATCCAAATAGAAAGCTTCTGCACGGTGAAGGCAACAAGCAACAAAACTAAAAGGCAGCTGACGGAATGGGAGATTCTTGCAAACAGTACATCTTATAATGAGTTAGTATCTAAAATATATAGAGAAAACAACGCAATACCCCAAAACAAGCAAGCAATCTAATAAAAAGTGGTCAGGGGCATCAGACTGTTGGGCATCTGACTCTTGGTTTCGGCTCAGGTCATGATCTCACGCTTGTTGGGCTTGATTCCCACGTTGGGCCCCGCGCTGAAAGCAAGGAGCCTGTTTGGGATTCTCTTTTCTCTGCTCCTCCCCCATTCATGCTATCTCACCGCCCCCCCCCAAAATAAATAAATAAACTTTTTTAATTTTTAAAGTTAAAAAAAAAATTTTTTTTATGTTTTATTTATTTCTGAGAGAGAGAGACAGCACAAGCAGGGGAGGGTCAGAGAGAGACGGAGGCACAGAATCTGAAACAGGCTCCAGGCTCTGAGCTGTCAGCACAGAGCCCCATGCGGGGCTTGAACCCATGAACCGTGAGATTCTGACCTGAGCCGAAGTTGGATGCTTAACCAACTGAGCCACCCAGGTGCCCCAACATTTTTTTTTATTTTTAAAAATAATTTTTTTTAATTCACTATTTTTTATTTTTAAAAATAAAAATTTTTAACTTTAATATTTTAATTTTTATATTGTATTTAAATTTATTTTTTATTTTTAAATAAAAAATACTTATCTTTTGAGAGTGAAAGAGAGAGAGAGAGAGAGTGAGTGGGGAGGGACAGAGAGAGAGGGAGACAGACTCTAAAGCAGGCCCCAGACTCCACACTGTCAGTGCAGACTGGACATGGGGCTCTGACTCACCAATGGCGAGATCATGACCTGAGGCAAAGTCAGACTCAACTGACTGAGCCACCCAGGCGTCCAATAAATTAACATTTTAAAAAAAAAGGACAGAAGACATGAAGAGACTCTTCAAAGAAGACATCCAGATGACGAACAGGCATGTGGAAGGTACTCAGCATCACTCACTGTCAGGGAAATGCAAATCAAAACTGTAAAGATGTATCCCCTCCCACCTGTCAGAATGTCTGAAAGAAAAAACACAAGACTGCGTGATAGCGAGGATGTGGGGGCAAAGGAACCTTTGTGCGGTGTTGGTGAGAATGCAGACTGGTGGCAGCCACTGTGGAAAACTGCTTGCAGGTTCCTCAAAGAATTAAAAATAGAACTACCCTACGATCCAGGAATTGCACTGCTGGATATTTACCCCCAAAACACAGTCTCTCTCTCTCTCTCTCTCTCTCTCGGAAATAAATAAAACATTAAATAAATTTTTTTTAAATAAGGGGCTGCCCGGGTGACTCAGTCGGTTAAACGTCCGACTTCGGCTCAGGTCATGATCTCACAGTTCATGGGTTCAAGCCCCGCGTCGGGCTCTGTGCTGACAGATCAGAGCCTGGAGCCTATTTCAGATTCTGTGTCTCCCTCTCTCTCTGACCCTCCCCTGCTCACACTGTCTCTCTCCTTCTCAGAAATAAAACGTTAAAAAAATTTAAAAAAACAAAACAAAACACAAAAACACTAATTCAGAGGGATGCACGCACCCCTGTGTTGATTGCAGCATTATCTACAATCACCAGACTGTGAAAGTGGCCTGAGTGTCCATCACTAGATGAATGAGGAAGGCAGTGGTGTTAGTATACAGTGGAATATTAGCCAGCCATAAAAAAGAATGAAATCTTGCCACTTACTACAGTGTGGAAGGAGCTAGACAGATTTGTTAAATGAAATCAGAGAAAGACAAATACCAAATGATCTCACTTCTGTGTGGGATCCATGAAACAAAGCAAACGAGCCAAGGGAAAAATGAGGGCAAGACAAACCAAGAAACAGACTCTTCACTATAGAGAACAGACTGGTGGTTACAAGAGGGGAGGTGGGGGGCATAGAGGAAGAAGGGGGTGGGGATTAAAGAGTACCCTTATGATGAGAAAAAAAAAATTGAAGATACACAAAATTGAAAGATACAGTATTCTCATGGATTGGAAGGATTAATATTGTTAAAGTCCATGCTATGAAAAGCACTCTACAAATTCAGTGTACCTACCTACCTACCAATAAATAGTATTTTTCAAAGAACTAGAGCAAAAAATCCTAAAATGTGTATGGAACCTGAAGAGACCCCCCCAATAGCCAGAAGTCTTAGGAAAGCATACCAAAGCTGCCGATATAATCCAGATTTGAAACTGTATTGCAAAACTGTAGTAATCAAAAGAGTATGTTACTGGCATGAAAACAGGCGTAGACAAAGAGAACAGAATAGAGAGCCCAGAAAGCAAGCCATGTGTGTATTGTCCAAATATCTACAACAAAGCAGGTCAGAATATACAGTATAGAAAAGACTGTCTCTGTAATAAGTGGTATTGGGAAAACTGGACACCTACCTCCAAAAGAATGAAACGGTGCAGAGAAAGGGGAACCCTTTGGCACTGTTGGGGGGAATGCAAACTGAATGCAAAATTTGAAGGGGTGCATGCACCCAGAAGTTTATAGTAGCATTATTTATAACAGCTGAGCCATGGAAGCAGCCCAAATGTCCTTTGACTGCTGAATGTATAAATAAGATGTGGTGTATATCCACAGTGGAATATTACTCAGCCACCAAAGATAATGAAATCTTGCCATTTGCAACTATGTGGATGGATCTAGAGAGTATTAGGCAAGATAGGTCAGAGGAAAACAAATAACATGATGTCACTCATGTAGCATTTAAGAAACGAAACAGATGAACATATGGGAAGAGGGAAACTGTAAGAGACTTTTTTTTTGAAGAATATTTTTAATGTTTGTTTACTTTTGAGAGAGAGGAAGAGACAGAGTGAGAACGGGGGAGGGGCAGAGAGAGAGGGAGACACAGACTCTGAAGCAGCTCCAGACTCTGAGCTGTCAGCACAGAGCCCAATGCGGGGCTTGAACTCGTGAACCCTGAGATCATGACCTGAGCTGAAGTCGGGTGCTTAACCGACTGAGTCACCTAGGTGCCCCCATACGAGATTCTTAAAACAAAATTTTTTCATGTTTTATTTATTTTTGAGAGAGAGAGATCGTTGAGTGGAAGAAGGGCAGAGAGAGAAAGAGAGAGAGAGAGGGAGACACAGAATCAGAAGGAGGCTCCAGGCTCTGAGCTCTTAGCACAGAGCCCAATGCAGGGCTCAAACCCACGAGCTATGAAATCATGACCTGAGCCGAAGTCGGACACTTAACTGACTAAGCCCCCCAGGCCCCCAAGAGACTCTTAAGAATAGAGAACAAGCTGAGGGTTGATGGAGGGAGGTGGGTGGGTGATGGATTAGGAGGGCACTGGTTGTGATGAGCACTGGTGTTGTATGTGAGTGATGAATCACTGAATTTTACTCCTGAAAGCAATATGGTGCTGTATCTTTACTAACAAATTTAAGTAAAAACTTGAAGGAGCGCCTGGGTGGCTCAGTTAGTTCAGCATCTGACTCTTGATTTCAGCTCAGGTCGTGATTTCACAGTTTGTGAGTTCAAGCCCCACGTTGGGATTCCCTCTCCCTCTCTCTCTGAACCACCCTCAATCACACTCTTATCACTCACAAAATAAAGAAACTTTTAAAAATTTGAAAAGAAAGCAAAACAATGAAATGGGGCCCCTCTCTTACAGCTTACACAAAAGTAAACTCAATGTGGATTAAATACCTAGATGTAAGACTTGAAAGTATACACCTCTTGAAAGAAAACAGAGACCGTAAACTCAAGGACATTATTAGCCTTAGCGATATTTTTGTGGACTTGTCCCTCAGGGAAGGGTCAAAAAAAAAAAAAAAAGGAAGAAAAAGAAAAACCCCACACTAAACAATTGGGATTATGTCAAACTGAAAAGCTTTTGCACAGTGAAGAAACTCAACATAATGAAAAGGCAACCCTTTGTTTATGGGAAAGGGAGAAGATATTTGCCAATGATACCTCCAGTAAAAGGTCAGTATCCAAAATACAAATAATTCCTACAAGTCAACACCAGAAAAAAATTGATTAATAAATGGGCAGAGGAACTTAACAGCCATTCCTGAAGACGATATTCAGAAGGCCAATAGACCTCCAAAAAGCTGTTGAATATCACTAATCATCAGGGAAATGCCAATCAAAACCATAAGGAGGTATCTCAGAGAAGGTAGAATGGTTAGTATCAAAAAGACAGGAAATAGCAAATATTGATGAGAATGAGAGACCAGGAAACCCGTCACTCTTCGTATGAAGGAAAACTGGGGTGGCCATCATGGAAAACAGTGTGGAGTTTCCACAAAAAACTAAAGCACAAGTGGGGCGCCTGGGTCCATTAAGCATCCGACTTTGGCTCAGGTCATGATCTCACGGTTCGTGGGTTCGAGCCCCGCATCGGGCTCTGTGCTGGCAGCTCGGAGCCTGGAGCTGCTTCGGATTCTGTGTCTCCTCCTCTTTCTGCTCCTCCCCTGCTCAGATTTTCTCTGTCTCTCTCAAAAATAAATAAAACACTAAAGAGAAAAAAAACCTAAACCACAAGTACCACATCGTCTATGAATCCACTTCTAGGTAGTTGACCATATGAAAAAAAAGCTAATACAAAAAGATGTGTGCACCCCCACGTTCCTTGTGGCACTAGGCACAATACTTACGATACGCAGGAGTCCACGACACATGAATGGCTAATGAAGATGTGGTGTCTACATACAAAGGGTATCACTCAGCCGTATGACATGGATGGGTTCTTGCCATTTGTGACAACATGGATGGACAACATGGGTGTCATTCCAAGTAAATAAGTCAGAAGGATAAACACCATGTTGTAACTTATATGTGGAGTCTAAACAAAATGAAGGAACAAACAACGCATAGAAACAGGTGTAAAAACTTGAGAAGAACATGGTGTTTGTGAGGTTGGAAGAGAAGGGAGGGACAGGTGAATGGATGAAGGGGATTGAGAAGGACAGAGTTGGGCTTATTAAGTAATGACATCATGGGAGTGAAGAGTACGCACAGGGAGTATGGTCAGGAGTATTGTAGTAGTTTGTATAGTGACCAGTGGGAATTCCACTTACTGTGGAGNCGTGGGTTCGAGCCCCGCATCGGGCTCTGTGCTGGCAGCTCGGAGCCTGGAGCTGCTTCGGATTCTGTGTCTCCTCCTCTTTCTGCTCCTCCCCTGCTCAGATTTTCTCTGTCTCTCTCAAAAATAAATAAAACACTAAAGAGAAAAAAAACCTAAACCACAAGTACCACATCGTCTATGAATCCACTTCTAGGTAGTTGACCATATGAAAAAAAAGCTAATACAAAAAGATGTGTGCACCCCCACGTTCCTTGTGGCACTAGGCACAATACTTACGATACGCAGGAGTCCACGACACATGAATGGCTAATGAAGATGTGGTGTCTACATACAAAGGGTATCACTCAGCCGTATGACATGGATGGGTTCTTGCCATTTGTGACAACATGGATGGACAACATGGGTGTCATTCCAAGTAAATAAGTCAGAAGGATAAACACCATGTTGTAACTTATATGTGGAGTCTAAACAAAATGAAGGAACAAACAACGCATAGAAACAGGTGTAAAAACTTGAGAAGAACATGGTGTTTGTGAGGTTGGAAGAGAAGGGAGGGACAGGTGAATGGATGAAGGGGATTGAGAAGGACAGAGTTGGGCTTATTAAGTAATGACATCATGGGAGTGAAGAGTACGCACAGGGAGTATGGTCAGGAGTATTGTAGTAGTTTGTATAGTGACCAGTGGGAATTCCACTTACTGTGGAGAGCATTTTGTGATGATTATAATTGTCCAGTCACTATGTTGTACCCCTGACCACTAATATTATTGGTCAATATGATCCTCCCCCCTCCCCCCCACAAAAAAAAGCCCAAGGGCTCCTGGCTGGCTCAGTCAGAAGAGCATGCAATTCCTGATCTCAGGGTCATGAGATTGAGCCCCGTGTTGGGTGTACAGATTAGTAAAAATAAACCAAAAAAAAAGCTCACACTTCTCCATAATCCATGACCTTGAAGACTGAAGTCAGCGCCCATCTTCCAGATTGCTTGGTGTCTTTCAAATGTTTCCTCCTGCTGAGCTCTTCTCGGGGGCAGGGCAGCAGCCACTCACACCATCTAGTCTCCTAGTGACAGCTGGGGCAGCGCAGGTGGGCTCCACCGAGGGCCTCTGCCTTCGGAACAGGACAACCCTCGGTTGACCAGGGTCCGGAGAAGGGATTGGTGTTTGGACACATCCACTAGAAACATGACTTGGGGCACCTGTGTGGCTCAGTCAGTTAAGCATCTGACTCTTGATTTTGCTTCAGGTCATGATCTCATGAATTGTGGGGTGGAACCCTGTGTCGGGCTCCAGGCTGACAGTGCAGAGCCTGCTTGGGATTCTCTCTCTCTCTGCCTCTGACCTGCTTGTGCTGTCCCTCTCTCTAAAAATAAATAACAACAAGAAAGAAATGTGACTCAGTCTGTTTGAGAAGGGGGCTATGTGTCATTTCCCTCACTTCCCTGTTGGACTTTTCATCCACCCTCACCCTCGTGGTGAGCCTGTGTTCCTCTTAATAGAGGTAGGGTGTGGATGTGAATCTTGCCCAATCCCTTCCTACTTTGTTTTTCTAATAATACTTAATCTCCACATTAGTCTCCACCTATATTGAAATATTTCTGAATGAATGGGCTGCCATTTGATTCACTTTTCCTGTCCTCGCCAAAGTCCCAGATTACCTCGGAATGTTTCCTTGGTCGCGTGACCTTTCTTCCTGATGAACTTCATTTACATTTGAGATCGGTATATGAATGGAAGTCCACATTCGGTCTGTTTTCTTTCTTTTATCCACTGATTCTTTTCCAGCAAATTAAATTATGCTACCAAATGTTGCAGATTATTGCATTCGAGTTAATACCAGCGGATCAAGTCCTCAGTGGGATGTTTTGGAGGATGAACCATCTCATGATGAAAAATTCGTAAGATCTGCAAGAAATAATTCCTGGTCTGTTTTTGGAGAAAACCAGACATTTCATAGCAGAGGAGATTACCTGCGAACCCAGGAAAGGCATTTTAGGTGAGTGACACTTGCAGGGAGAAGGGGGAGATGTTGGGAGATTGTGAGACTATCTTGGACTTAGAACAGCTGTAAACATAGCTCAACAATCGTGTAATTGACTGGAAAAATACCGTCTAGATACTGATCATCTGAACCACCGTTCAGGTGGAAACAGTGGTCAGGGAAAAGTCTATGTGAGAAGCCCTGAATGTTATGCCTATTATGTCAGCCAGCATGGTCAGTTTGTGCCACTTGTAACTATGCAGACAGTGCCCCAAACATACCCATTCATTGACAGTGGCCATTATGTAGTCCAGTAATGATTAACAGGCAGCAGCAGATCATTAATTGAGGGATCGCTTGCAAGCATTATTCCCTAACCGTGTGCCTTCCTATTTGGAACAGAAGCCCTTTGGTGGAAGGGGTCTGCGAACGTTCTGACGGTGATCAACGTGGAGAAGCCCTGAACCCAGTTACAAGTCTCACTGTGCGTGATGGGTATCCTACTGGAGGCAGACCCTGTCAGTGCACTAAGTGTAGAGAAGCCTTCACAGACAGCTTTATGCTCGGGAACATGCGAAGACCTCACGCAGGACTCCGACCTGGTGGCTGTGAGGAGTGCGGGCTGGCCTGCAGCTGCGCCCCGAGCCTCACCACTCACGCGGACACAGACCTCGCAGAGAAATCCGGTGAAGGTCAGGACGCCGGGAGGGCTTCTCAGTCGTACGCGAAGAGTCTCCGTAGTAAAATATCTCTGGAGTGCAAGAAATGTAGAAAAGCCTTCATTTGCACGTCTTCCTTTCAGGGTCCCGTTCGGGGTCCCTGTGGGCAGAGCGTCCACGCGTGTGGCGTGTGTGGGAAAGCCTTTTTGTTTCAGTGCCGTCTGACGTGTCAGGTGAGAACTCAAGCCGGGGAGAGAGCCGGTGATTTTATAGACTTCGGGAAAATCTACAGCTGCCTCTCCTACCCTCAAGGCCCCACAAGTAATCCAACAGGGCAAAGAGTTTTTGAATGTGGGCTCTGCGGGAAAGCCTTCACTCGGCGGACCTACCTTCAGAGTCACGTGAGAACGCACACTGGGGGGAAACCCTATAAATGTCAGGAGTGTGGGAAAGCCTTCACTCGCCGGGCCTACCTTCAGAGCCATCTGAGAAAGCACAGCGGAGTGAAGTCTTTTAAATGTCAGCAGTGCGGAAAAGCCTTCTATTCGTCCTCGTACCTGCAGATACACGCGAGAATACACACTGGGGAGAGGCCCTGCGTCTGTCAGCATTGCGGGAAATCGTTCAGGTACCCGGCCAACCTGCGCGCCCACGTGAGGACGCACACCGGGGAGCGCCCCTACGAGTGTAAGGAGTGTGGAAAGACCTTCAGCCGTGTCTCCTCGTTTCGGAGGCACGGGAAAACCCACAGTTGAGTGTGCAGCCTGCGAAAGGAAGGAGTGTCGTTCCTCGTCCCTTCTGTTGTTTCACCCCCTTCGACGTGGAAGAACGCACGCTCGGAAGAGACGCTTGTACGTAGTGCGGCAGAGCTTTCAGGCAGCTCCGGCCCTTTGCGAAGGCATTTGAGATACACAGTCGCGTGAAACCGTAGGAAAGTAGAGAGGGTGGGGAGGCCTGGCGGGTGTATGGAGTGCGTGTGGGGAGGCACAGCGGGGAGGGACCCTCTGAAGGTCACGACCACCGTGGGAGTGCGTTCAGTTGCCACGGCCGCCTTCACGAACACGTGAAGCTACACAGCGGACGGTAAGCCGTGGAATCTCAGGACTCTGGTAGGCCCTTCCGGGGTCCCGGAGCCCTGCGGGTCCGTGTGACCACTCACCCTGGGCACTGAGGGAGCGCCTCCAGTTGTCCCTCCTCCCCCCGACGACACGTGTGAAGGAAAACGCAGTGAAGCGAAGGCCGAGAGCGTAGGAACCACGGAACGGCCTCCGGGCGTCCCAGGGACTTGTGAGCACACGCACGGGGGACTGACCCTGAGCACAGCGCCTGCGGCACAGCCTTCGTTCTCCCCTAACGGTCGTGTTTTAAATGGGAGCAGACACGGTGCAGAGGAATCTTCTCAGTGGGGAAAATGTCGGGAAAACTTGAAGTGTAGTACTTCATGCTTTTTGTGCACGGAGGTCAGGTAGGGCCGGAATCTTCTAGCTGTTGCGAATGTGGATTTGTCTTTGCAAATGCCTCCTGGGACCCGAGTGCGTTAATTGCATTGCATGCCTGAGAAGCATCCCGCTGTGTCCTCCTCACCTATGTGACACGATTTTGTTATCTCAGATTTGAACATCACCCACAGTTCTAGAAAACGTGTCTCATTTCCACGACAATGTCTTCTGGACCGGACCCAGGGCTGATGAGTGCTCTGTACATATAGCTCATCCTCTGGTGCAGAGACTAGAATTCCCCGACTCCGCATCTGCCCTTCCTCGTGGCCTTTATTTAATCACAAGTTGTATCTCCACGTGTGCCGTCGCAGCTGCGTGCCCCACGGACGTTAGTAAACGTGCAAGGATGTTGGGAGAGGACAGTCTCCCCTCATTATGTTTGTAGTTTGACCCCCACTCATCGCCCTTGATCTCAGTTGTTCATCAGTCATGACCCATTGAGTTACGAAGAGAAAACTTGTTGGGGACGCCTGGGTGGCTCAGTGGGTTAAGCGTTGACTCTTGATTTCGGCTCAGGTCATGATCTTGCGGTTTGTGGGATTGATCCCCGCATCAGGCTCTGCGCTGACAGCTCTCTCTCAAAATAATTAACTTTTAAAAACAACAGAAGAGAACCATTGTGGCGTGAAGATGAAAGCTGGTGTCTGGCTGGTTCTGCTGCGTTTCATTGTGAGCCTGGTGAGGCGGGAGACCGCGTGTCCCGGGATCCTTCTCTGTGCGGCTCTGAGAGGAACGCCCTGAGAAGGGAAGCTGTGCGGCTCGGAGAGCAGCAGTGAGGAACCGTGAGCCTCCAGCGTTCCGTTCCTCCAGGGGACAGAGACGCGTGGGGACCCGGATGGGCCTGAGTCCCAGTGCGTCATCCTGGCTTCTGGTCTGCCGTCTGGAACAGCCCCCACCCGAACACAAGTCTGATGTTAGTTTTTGTTGGCACGTTCCAGAGACTTCCATGAGCTGTCCCGTGACAGACCATCTGGGCTTTCTGGTCCACACGGATCCTTGTGTTGCCCTGTGACCCGTTGTGTCAGTGGTGTCTCTTCAGGCTGTCGTGCTTGGTAATGTCTCTCATCCTGTGACCCCTCTATCTCCATGCTTTTCTTAAAAATTTTTATTTTACTTTCTTTTTCTTTTTTCTTTTCTTTTTTCTTTTTTTTGAGAGAGAGAGTGAACAGTGGAGGAGCAGAGAACCCCAAGTGGGCTCCATGCTGTCAGCACAGGGCCCGACTCGGGGCTCCCTTTCCTGAACCGTGAGGTCACAACCTGAATCAGTACTGAGAGTCGGACGCTTCACCGACTGAGCCACCCAGGCAGCCCTTCATGCTTTACCTCATACGTGATTTCTGTGGTAGCACCTTGTCCCTCTCAGGGCACATCTGTGTCCTCCCCACCCCCACCCCCCCNACTGCTTGTGTAAGAGAGAAACCCAGTGTGCTCGATGACTATTGTGACGTGTGATTTCCCAGTGTTTAATTCTGTCGTTTTTAATATGTGATCCAAAACACTGTAGTTTTTGTGAAGTAGAATCCCCCACATTATTTCTTAGGAAGCGTATTCCCTGGGTTTTCCAATCTTTTACATCCTTATAAGTGTTTTATGATTTGTTACCTGAGAGTTTATGTTAAAATATGATCTGTTGGAAAAGTGACTCATTTTTGAATGTGTCATTTTTTTCCATATATGTTCGGAAGCAACAGTACTAAATACTGTTAATCTTTAAAAAACAAAAAACAAAAAACCTGACACTTCTATGCCAGGAAAAATAGGTTTATCTGTTATTAGCAGTTCAGTACAGGAGAGCTTCAGCAAAAGTATAGACATGTCTGGAGAACAGAGAGGAATTCTCTTTTATAGAGGAGAGGAGGATTTCTAGAAGGGGCAGGTATAACACAGCCCATTGTCGTGAAGTGGGAGTTCAAGTATAGCGTCTTTTCATGGGCTAAGCTGTGACATGTGACAGTCTGTCATTGGCTAGGCCATTAATGGCAGAGGAGAAAACGTTTCTTCCTCTTGGTGGGACAGTAAAGCAATAGCCAACGTTGTATTAAATTGCAGGGTGTCTTTCCTTTTGAATGTGTAGTTGACAATCACTCCTCCTCGGTCATGAGATCTGTCCAAGGTCATTCTTCAAAAGCATTACTGATCAAGAGACCGGCTTTCGGTTTTTAGTGGTTTTGTCCCTCAGTGCTGGGGAGGATGTTTCCTGGTTCTGTGTCTTATGTGAGAGAGGGCACGTGCACAGCAGTGGAAGCCAGTTAGGGCCCCAAGAAGGAAGGCGGGGTGGGAGAAACTCCCGCGCGTCCCATCTAGTCTGTTTATCAAGGTGATAAGCATTGGAGGGGCGCCCGGCTGGCTCGGTCAGTAAAGCATGCTGCCCTTGATCTCAGGGTTGTGAGTTCAAGCCCCACGTTGGGTGTAGTGATTACTTTAAAATAAAATCTTAAAAAGAGAGAGAGAGAGAGATGGTAAGTATGGGAAATCATTTAATTATTAGGCACATCATTTTCACAAAAGTTTGACAGGCAACAATATAGAAACCTTAGAATAAATATACAAAACTAAGTAGCTTGGCAATTTTACGTTATGTGAATATTCTTTTTTTTTTTTTTAATTGTTTTTGAGAGAGAAAGCATGAGCAGGGGCGGGGCTGAGAGAGGGAGAGAGAGAATCACAAGCAGGCTCTGCACTGTCGGCACAGAGCCTAACGTGGGGCTTGATCTCACAAACCATGAGACTATGACCTGAGCCGAAACCAAGAGTTAGATTTTTAACTGACCAAACCCCCCAGGTGGCCCAACGTGAATATTCTAAACCGCGACCCTAGGCCTGGAAGTACTCAACTGAAGTATTTATTGCCACTTCTTCAGACTTCGGGGAGGAAAGTCTTGTTTATGAAAGCAAACCCAGAGTGCTGGCTGTCCCCGGAAGACCCTTGGGGAAACAGCGTGGAAGGGAGAATGGCGGAGGGGTGCCGGGCATGTGACTCGCGATCCCAGGGTTGTAGTTCGAGCCCCATATTGAACATAGAAATTACTTAAAAATAAGTTATTAGAAAAAAACCCCAGAATAGCAGATGCTGTAAGAGCACAAGGATCAACTGAGTGGATGGGGCAGGTCTAGTGCGAATAAGAATCCGAAGCAATAGCTGATGAAATTTTTTGCAATAATGGCAAAACTTGAAAGTTTATTTTTATTTAAGTTACCTCTACCTCCAGATTCATGAGTCTGAGATCAAGAGTCCCATGGGGCGCCTGGGTGGCTCAGTGGGTTAAGCGTCCAACTTTGGCTCAGGTCATGATCACGACGTTCATGGGTTCAAACCCCGTGTCGGGCTCTGTGCTGACAGCTAGCTCAGAGCCTGGAGACTTTGGATTCTGTGTCTCCCTCTCTGTCTCTGGCCCTTCCCTGTGCTCTCGCTCTCTCTTTCTCAAAAACAAACATTAAAATTATTTTAAAAAGGAGAGTCCTGTGCTGCCCCAACTCAGCCAGCCAGGTGCCCCAAAAGACATTTTAAAACAGCATTGTTGTGGGGCAACCTGGGTGGCTCAGACAGTTAAGTGTCCGACTCTTGATTTTGGCTCGGGTCACGATCTCACAATTCCGTGAGTTCAAGCCCCACATCAGTCTCTGCACACTGACTGCGCGAAGCCTGCTGGGGATTCTGTCTCCCATCTCTCTCTTGGCCCCTCCCCTGCTCGCTCGCTCTCGGTCTCTCTCTCTCTCAAAATAAATAAGCTTAAAAAAAAGTATTGTTATTCCAAAAGTTTTGAACCAAATGTNTCTCCATCTCTCTCTTGGCCCCTCCCCTGCTCGCTCGCTCTCGGTCTCTCTCTCTCTCTCAAAATAAATAAACTTAAAAAAAAGTATTGTTATTCCAAAAGTTTTGAACCAAATGTGTTATTAAATACAGCCTATAGAGTTGCATTTTTAGAAACTTCTACTGCCTGAGAATCCCATGTCGGTGAAGAGTCCAGATGAAAGAAAGACTTCTTTGAATTCTGGACCTCTTCCCTCTTAGAAGAAAGCAAGTGACAGTCACTTTGTCAGGGGGTCACGAGGAGGGGGGTTCCGAAAGGCCCCAGCTTGAAGAAGAGAGCCCCCCTCTTTTGTAGCATCTTCTTCCCACGAAGGAGAGGGAAGCAGCAACGATGAGGAAAAGGAGCCCAGGCTGGGGCTGGACGCCTCAGGAAGGCCGCGGCCCCGGGCTCTGCTGTCTGTCCGGGAAATCTTTGCCGACTCTTGGTCCAGATGTGTGGTCCTGCCCTTGGCTAAGTTACGTGCATGAGTAACGCCATGTAGCTCATCCTGTTGGGCCGGACAGCAAAGGGGAGGGTCAGTACCTTCAAAAGGATTTGCAGTAGTTCACGCAGCCTAATCTTTACCACTCTGACCCTTTTTATTTTTTTATCTAAAAGAAACATTGAAAAAAAATTTTTGAGACACAGCGCCTGAGCAGGGGAGGGGCAGAGAGAGAGGGAGACACAGAATCCCAGGCAGGCTCCAGCCTCCAAGCTGTCAGCACTGAGCCGGACGTGGGGCTCGAACCCATGAACGGTAAGATCCTGACCTGAGCTGAAGTCGGACACTTAACGGACTGAGCCACGTGGGCGGCCCCACTTTGATCTTTTTTTTATTGTTGGGAGGAGTGGCATGTAAAAGGTCATGGGGAGTCAGAAGGACGTGTCAGCATTAAGCAGTCCTGAGGGTTTTGTGTGGACCCAAATGCGGTCTGGTTCCAAGATCAAGTGCCCGGAAGTATTGATTCTGAGTTTGAGCAAACTGCAAATTGTTGAGACTCTATGTCCCTTTAAGCCCCAGAGTTTAACAGGTAGATGATGTCTCCCATTGAAGGGGAGCAGAGTATGAGACTATCCTTAGTGTAACAAACAAGAGGCAGAAAACCTATTCTCCAGGTCAGCTTTAGGGGCTTGTGAAAGGAAAGCCTCCCTGTGGGCCCCGGGGCAAGATGGGTAAGGATGGATAAGATGTATTTCTTTCTGAGCCTCCAGGTGAGAGCAAAAACTGGCTAAGCTTATCATCTCTTATCATCTCGAATGCTGGAATCCACTGCAGAAGTAAGTCCCGGTGAAAAATTTGCTCCCAGTGGCAGTGGATGTCCGTGCCAGCGGGGGTGGGAACAGACGGGAGGGATGAAAACGTTATTTGCTGAGACGTCTTGGACAGATGTCCAAGGTCAGCCACTGGATTTTCTGCTGAGTGAAACGGGTGTTACAGGGAATAGTGCGGGCGGAGGCTTTTCATCTCCTGTCCCCAGCTTGATGCCCCAAAGAGCTTCTTTGTCTATAGGGTATTGACTGATTCTGGGAGGAGGTGTTTTTTGTTGTTGTGTTGTTGCTGCTGTTTGAGGGAGGGCGCAAGTGAGCGAGGGGCAGAGAGAGTGAGACAGGAAGCGAAACTCTAGCTCTGCCAATGCGGGACTTGAACTCACAAACCATGAGATCATGACCTGTGTCCAAGTCACATACTTAACGACTGAGCCCCCGGCGCCCCTGGGAAGAGGCTTTGAAGGCTCCGTTGAAATCCTGATGGGAGGTCACTGGATTCTGCCACTATCAGTTGAGGATTTTGCCCAGAAAGAGTACGGGAGCTGAGCCAGTGGGGACAGTGGGGACAGATGACCAGTGTTCCTAGGCTCTACTGTGGTGCCTCAGAGACAGCACAGAATGGAGTCTGTGGGCTCACTTACTTCCTCTGATCGTCTGTTTTGGTTACTACTGCCCGATTCCAGAATTATTTGCCCATTCTGAGAAAATGAAATTATGGGATTTTACCTTTCTTAGACCAGCCTAATACATGAGTGGGGGAGGAGGAAGGGAGGAGAAGGTATCTCTCCAAGGGCCTAGACAGAAGGAAGGGGCTGACAGGCAGGAACCTGTTGAGATTTTTTTTTTTTAATATTTTTTATTTTATTTCTAGGAGAGAGAGAGAGACAGCGTGAGCAGGGGAAGGTCAGAGAGAGGGGTAGATACAGACTCTGAAATTGGCTCCAGGCTCTGAGCTGGCAGTCAGCACAGAGCCCGACACGGGGCTCGAACCCACAAACCGCGAGATCATGACCTAAGCGAAAGTCCGATGCTTAACCGACTAAGCCACCCAGGCGCCCCCGCTGTTGAGATATTTTAGAGGATCCCCCCCATATTGGAACTGTTTTAGCCCCTCCGGTCTGGGGCTGCGATACAGCAGGGGTCAGGCCCCATGCGTGAACTGGTGTCAAAAGGAGAGAGATTTCTTCCCAGTGAGGAGGTGGTTCCAATGAGGGAGCGCGGGGGCCGGGCTGAGGGCACCCCCCGCCCCCACGGTGGGGTATGTGTGCTATTCCTGGACATTCCCAGCTCCCCGCCAACAAAGGAAAGGGGTTCAAGTGCTTGCCATGGTAACGTGGGAAACTAAGGCAAAGTTAAGTTCCCTTACTGCCTATGACCCACAGACAAGTCCCTGAAACCGGCAGAGGGACCTCTCCCTAGGATCCCAGCTGCCTCGATGACCCTGCCGGGGGCAGAAGGGAATCTTGGCTTCACATTATCCCGACCTCGCGGACCCTGTACGTCTACTTCCGTTATCTCAGCTCCCCAAGACGCATGCCGGCAGTCCTACTCCAGGCCTACGGCTCCCTGATGCATAGCTGAAGGGTCTCATGACTGAGGTTTTATTAAATGGTAATACGTGGTGTTTCCCTAGCAACAGCCAGCCCCTTAAGGTTCTGAAAACCTTGCTTCCAAAATATCTTAGAGACTTACTTTATCCTTGACCCCCTCCCAACCTGAGGGTATCTGATGAGTTACCGTCATGACCCCATGCAGCTCTTCCTGCCCACAGGTCCTGTCCCTGAGCTTTAATAAAATCACCTTTTTGTACCAAAGACGTCTAAGAGCATTCTTTCTTCGCTGTCGGCTCCGGACCACCTCACCATCACCCCAAAACTTCATCAGTTCCACAAGCTGAGGCAGGGGACTGGGAAGGGCCCCTGGGGCCCCGTCACCGGGAATGAGGAGCAGTGGGAAAGGCCGGCTGGAGGGACGCAGGTGGGCGGGGTGCTTGCGTTTGCAACGAGCTTTTTCCCAACGTCCTGGCTTTTGCAATAAGAAAGCAGAGGTTTTTTTGTTTTTACCAGTTTCTTTAAGGCCTTTGACTTAACCCTAAGTGGACATTAAGGATGTACTGGTCTTTCTCTTAGGTGACCCATCTAGGGAGTGAGGAGTGTGACTGAAATTACCTGAGCCTGGAATGGATGCAGTTTCCCATTCCACCCTGGTTTCTCTTGCCTAAAAGAGCAAGAACTCAGTTGCGCTCCTGAATAAACAAGAGCTAGGAGCTACCTACATGCGCTCAGTACCTAAAGTTCAACCAGCATTTTGTTGAAAGACCATCTGGAGTCCATTGTCATCGTCGTGGAAAGGCTCGTCAGGTTGTGGTGTGCAAGTCTGAGTTTTGTTCCAGTAGTCAGGTTTACGGGGACAACTTGTACTTGCTCAGTAGTATTTCCAGTGAATGTTCTAGCATCCTGGCAAAAATGTAGGTGTCTTGATTCCCTAACACTCTAGGATGTTCCCATTGGGCCAGCTTCATCCAGCGTTAGGCCTGGTCTCTCCAGCAAGCATGTGAGCTATAAATCTGAGAAACCAGGGAGGTGAGTATGAATCTGTTAAATTCTTCAGCAAACCTTTGGGGATCCGCAGTCACTTTGGGAGAGTCTAATTCTGGGTCACAGTTCTGCCTTAGTCCAGGGAAGGTAAGTCATTGGGCTTTATTTGGACCCGCTCAGGGGCCTGTCTTAACAGGTTCAGGAAAGGAAGGATTGGGGAGAGAATCTGGAAGGATTCAGGGCCGGGGTAGAGAGGAGGCGGGGAGGGAGCACTGATGCCTGGTCTGCACTGGAAGAAGCTCTCTCCTATCTGGAGACAAAGAAGATGGGGAAGGAGGAGGCTCGGAAGCCATTTTGACACCTTTCAGTGGTTCGTCTCTGATAATTTAGGAATAGTGTTTTGCAGAGAAGGGACTTTAGATCCTGATAGTGTCTGGAAGCTTCCAAACACCCGTTAAAAATAGGCATCCCATCTTGACGGGGTTTTGGGGCAATGGTGAGTGTCCAGAGCCGATGGCCAAGAAAGCATTCCTGAGATGTCTTCAGGAAAAGAACGTGCCATTAGGAAAGCAGAGGGACAGGACCTGTGGGCAGAAAGAGCTGTGTTGGAAGTGTGAGGGGTGACCTGGGAGTTCGGGGGGCTAGAGAAGAAGTTTCCAAAAGGACTTTTCATATGCTGAAGAGGACTCCTAGCAGGGGCCTTGCTATGGTCAAGGGAAGGTGGTTTTCCCTCTTGTAAGGCATTAACGTCAAGACCAGACGGTTGGGAGTTAACTGGAGGAAGGGCTTACTCTGCCTGTCTCAGGTGCTTGCCAGTGGGCTACAGGCTATAAAGACATTTATTGTTTTTTAATTTTTAATGTTTACTTCTGAGAGACAGGGAGAGAGCGCGCCAGCAGGGGAGAGACAGAGAAGGAGACAGAATCCGAAGCAGGCTCCAGGCTCCGAGCTGTCAGCACAGAGCCAGATGCGGGGCTCAAACCCATAGACGGCGAGATCATGACCTGAGCCGAAGTCGGTCGCTTAACTGACAGAGCCACCCAGGCGCCCCCATAATTTTTTAAATACAAAGCCAGAGGGGACCACAGAATGGGTCTTGAGGGACGCCCTTTAAGTATTTTGATGACCGGAATCCCATTCCATGGCTTTTTCTTTGGAACAGAAAGAGAAATTCCTCAATACCACTGTTTGCACAGGAACAGGTTGGTTCCAGAAGGACTTGGTCAAAGACCTACCCAGGAAGAGACAGAGTCTACATGATGCGGAGAGGAAAGCGGCAAGAATTGCAGGGACAATTAAATTTCCATAAGGCTTGCAGCCCGTTGACAAATACTTCGGGCTGGCGGGGTCGGACTTTCCTCCCGGAACCCCCAACTGTCTTAATGTCAGTCCCTTGCTAGGGATAAATAAAGAAGTAAATAACCAAAAACAAACAAACACCAAAAAAACAAAAAACCCAGCAACAACCGTAGTTTGACAGTAGCAAGGCCTCTAGGGTCCTGTCTGTAAGTCGTCTTTAGCGTATGAAAAATAGTTTCGGAAACGTCCTCCGTCTTCCCCTCCCCGAACTGCGAAGAACACACTCAGCTGCTCCTCACAGTTGTCCCGCAGCTCTGACTGCCCACGGGTCCTGTCCCCACGCTTTAATAAAACCACTTTGCACTAAAAACATCTCAGGAATTCTTTCCCGACCTTTCTTTCGCTCCGGAGCCCCACTTACAATCACACTTGCTGAGGAGCTGGCCGGAAGGCCAGCACACTGCTAACGGCTCAGTTTCTGACACCAAGTAAGGTTGACCTTTAGCGTCACGTATTTCACTGGCCAAAAAACCCGGGTTTATTGGCAATAGCAAGAATTGCAAATCAGGACACGCAAGAAATGGCAAATCCATGGGCAAGTTCAGAGAGGAAAGGAGAGGATGGGCTTTTCCAGGAA
>NW_027527386.1:3063650-3083399 GCF_008692635.1 Crocuta crocuta
CCGTCTCTCATTGGCTGGACTGTTGCTGGGCAGAAGAAAGCTTTCTCACTGGGGCGGGGGCAGTCAATTTGCGTGCGCGCGCACCTCGTTCCTGCGGCGTCTACAGCTGCCCGGGGATTGGATGAGGAGCGCCCCCTGCTGGTCTCCTGTCTTCATTTTAGCGAGGGTTGGGTTTGGTGTTCATTTTCACAAGGTGTACAGCCTTAGGCATTTTCTTTCTGGTGTGATTTTCATTAATTCTTTTTACTACCACCTTTTATTCATAAAAACGACTTCGCATTCCCCATGACGGAACCCTTCATACTGCTCCTGTGATGACCTTGGACAAAGAACACCAGGACTCACCGTCTTGCTGGTTAAGATTGTGGGAGGGGGAGCCAGACACGCGTCTCCCCCACTTGTCTGTGAGCAACCAGAACAGACAGTGTTGGAGAGGTGAGTCTCGGTGGTGGTGGGAATGAGTTCTTACACGGAGCTCCAGGCATCACCGCCTTGAGGAAACTGCTAATTTCTGGAAATGCTGCTTCCCAATGTGTGTTTTCCAAAGAGCTCTTCGATGTTTACATGAAAATCGAGACCATAATGGAAACCTGTCCTTACTCCCTTACTCGTTCTTGCCAGGAATAGTGCTGATTGTGCTGAACAGGACGTTTCCTCCCGTGACGGGTGGGTAATTGATTGGTAATGCCTCCCCCAGTGGGGTCTCCATGTATCAATGCCATTGGAGGAGAAGTGGGCCAGGCCTTTGTCTTTTATCCAGACCACTCCTGCTTCTGTTGATTCGCCCCCATTTGACACAGATCAGTTTCTCTCTGTGTGTCACATGGCCTCCAGGGACGATGCCCTGGTCCCGGGCGGGTGCGAGTCTGGTTGTNATAATGTGTAAGGGGAGCGGCCCCACGGGGACCCCGGGAATGCTCGAGCATGGGGAGTGTGCGTGGAAAATAAAGCTATCTGCGCGGTCTTCGCAGACAGGAATGCTTCCAATAACTCCAGCCACTGTCGGAATGTGGCGTGCGCTCTGCTGTCCTCAGCTCGCGGACCCGTGTGACCACGGATCACGTGGATACCACACACTAATAACGCTCCATATAGCTGCGCTCAAGTGGAACGGCGTGGAAGGTGTGGCCCACGGCCACGGGTCTGTTCCAGCGCTAGTGGGAAGGAGTCAGTGCTTCCCATTTCCCATGGAACTCTTTTTCATAGCAGAACCATGACACGCAATTTCTTTTTTCTTTTTTTTTTTTTCCAAATTATTCACCCTTCTATGTGCCCAGGGGTGGATTTCCGTGGGAAGTGGTGGTTCTTTTCTTTCCAGTGCTCCTCAGATTCTGGGGTTTGCTGGGATGTCGTCGATGCCTGTTTGGCTCTGACGCTGCACCTGGTCTGTGCGACTCTGATGGTGGGCCAGTCGTGTGGCCGCAAGAGTGAGCTTGAACAGGCAGCCGGGAAGCGGTGACAGGAGGACATGTGGACAGGGGCCTGCAGCGCCTGGATCAGCCTGGAATGGAAGCTTTTAGCCAGGTGTGTGGCACACGAGGGGCCTCAGTCTTCAGCACCTGGCACTGAGTATGAAGCCTGGGAAGGGGAGGCTGGATTTGAGTCGCGGTCCTGCGTTGGTTCCTTTCATGCTTGGTGGCCTCTGGAAAATCACTTCAATTTATAGACCTCAGTTAACTCACACAAGAGATAAAAACAGTATCTACCTTATAGAGTTTGCTGAGGAGAAAATGGATATATACGTGCTGACTGGGTTCCTTTATTTATTTATTTTTAATTTTTTGTGTTTATTTTTGAGAGAGAGCATGCACGAGTGGGGGAGGGGCAGAGAGAGAGGGAGACACGAAATGTGAAGCAGCTCCAGGCTCTGAGCTGTCAGCACAGAGCCCGACGCGGGACTCGAACCCACGACTGGTGAGATCATGACCTGAGCCGAAGTCGGACGCCTAACCCAGTGAGCTACCCAGGCCCCCCTAACTGGGTTCCTTTATGGAAGACCTTTGACACACCGCCGGGTATGAGTCAGCAGCGTGTCCGTGTTCACGCGGTCAGTGAGAATGGCAGCCATCGCCTCNGAGTCCAGGCCACAAAACCCACAAATATCCCCGCTTCTTGCTGACGTGCTGCTGCCTCTCGATTCATAGTTTGAGCTGCACCACCTCCCGCCTGCTTTCTAGACACGCGTGAAGATCTCCGACATAAACTCACACGTCCCTCCTGACGGGGTCTGGTCCAGAGTAAAGGAGCCCTTCCCACACCCCTGTCGTCTGTCACACGTCTGCACGTGTCACGTCAGAACCCGTCATCACGTGGCACATGTCACAGTGTGTCCCTCTCACCGACACCTCCGCCCTCCTTCTTGAGTTGTGTTCATCCCACGTCCTGATCCAGTGCGATCCTCTCTGACGACAGGTGTGGTCGTGGTGGTCTGTGTGAGGAGGGCATTGACCCAGTCATTGTCTCAGTCTTAGTAATGTGGTCCACTCACGGTGATCACAGAAGTTATCTATATTTTTTATGTTTATATAAACATAAAAAATATAGATATATACATACATATAAACATAAAAACATATATATACATACATAGATATATACAAATGGTTATTTTTGAGAGATCGCAAGTGGGGGAAGCGGCAGAGAAAGGGGGACAGAGGATCTGAAACAGTCTTCAGGCTCCATGCTGACAGCAGCAAGCCCAACGCAGGGCTCGAACTCATGAACCATGAGATCATGACATGAGATGACATCAGATGCTCAACCGACTGAGCCACCCAGATGCCCCAGTGACAAGAGTTTCAACGTACAAGAATTTTAGCGGCTCCTGGGTGGCTCAGTTGGTTAAGTGACTGACTTCAGTTCAGGTCATGATCTCACGGTTCATGAATTTGAGCCCCACATTAGGCGCAAACAGCTGCCAACAGCTCAGAGCCGGGAGCCTGCTTCAAATTCTCTGTCTCTGTTTCTCTCCCTCTCTCTCTTTCTCAAAAATAAATAAACATTTAAAAAAACTTTAGGAACTCGAGGGTGTTATGCTGAGCGAAATAAGTCAGGCAGAGAAGGACAAATACCATATGTTTTCATTTATAAAGTGGAACAGGAGAGGGGCGCCTGGGTGGCTTAGTTGGTTAAGCGTCCAACTTTCGCTTAGGTCATGATCTCACAGTTCGTGGGTTCAAGCCCCGCATCGGGCTCTGTGCTGACTGCCAGCTCAGAGCCTGGAGCCTGTTTCAGTCTGTGNGATGAGCACTGGGTGGTGTATGGAAGCCAACTTGACAAACTATAAAAAATTAGAATTAAGCCAAAAATAATGGGAAGGAAGACAAATGCTAAAGTTGAATACATACAAACTGAAACCAAAAGAAAGAAAGAAAGAAAGAAACTTAAAAAAAAAAAAACTTTTTAAAATTGATTTGTATGAAAGAAATCTGTGAAGGCATATGCACCTGGTATTATGTCTAAGAATGTAGGAAAATATTAACAAGAATTGTTTTATTATATTATAGTTTAAAATTTTTAGTGTTTACTTATTTCTGAGAGAGAGAGAGACAGAGAGAGATTACTGCACGAGGCCAGTAGGGGCAGAGAGAGGGAGACAATTGGGGCGCCTGGGTGGCTTAGTCGGTTAAGCATCCGACTTTCGCTTGGGTCATGATCTCGCGGTNATCTCTCTCCTAGAAATAAATAAAACATTAAAAAAAAAAAAAAGAGAGAGAGGGAGACAATCTGAAGCAGGCTTTTGCGCTGTCAGCCTGAAGGCTAATGTGGGGCTTGAACCCAAAAATCATGATCATTATCAGAGCTGATGTCAGAGGCTCAACCAACTGAGGCACCCCAGGGACCCCAAAGAGATATTCTGATATAGCTCTCTGCCAGTCAAAAGTGAAGAGACGGTCATTTGTGAATATACCAGCCATATGTAAACACAGTTCCCACAACCATTCTGGGAAACACGCAGAACATCTTCTATGTGGGTGAACACATATCAGAGATACAGGTACGGGAGGTTCGTGGGAATAGGAAAGTGGAAAAGAAAAATAGTGATTTCAGGTAACAGTGAAAGGCGATGCCTAAATTCATGACAAGGTATATGCAGTGCAAACATAAACTCTGGGTTCTGTATTGTACCCCCCACGTTTCAGGTCCATGTGGAACCTCAGAATATAGCCTTATCTGGAAATCAGGTGTTTGCACATGTAATGAAGATAATGAAGATGAGGCGATACTGGATTAGGGGAGGTCTTGGCCCAGTGATGGGTGTCCTTATAAAACCGGGAAATTTGGACGTAGAGGCCTGCACTGAAGACAGGCCTTGACCACGTGAGACAGAAGCAGGGATTGGCATGATGTGTCTACCCCCCAAGGAATGCAGAGGGTTGCGGGCAGCCCCCAGGAGATATTGGAACCCTGTGCTTGGCTGGTGGGAAGTGAACTGGGGCAGCTGCCGTGGAGAAAGGTTTGGTGGCTCCTCAAAAAGTGAAACACAGAATTCCGGTGTGACCCAAGTGCTCCAGTCCTACCTAAACTGACACACTCAGATGTGTGCCCACGAATGCCAGGTGCACAACTGTGCAGACCCCGCCAAAGAGGGAAACGTCCCGTGTCACCCAGTGCGTGGATGGACGAACGGAGTGCGGCACACACACAGGACGGACGGTTGTTCAGCCCCAGAAAGGAGTGAGGCACCGACACATCATGCACGTGAACAAATCATGAAGATATTCTAGCACGTGGAAGACACCAGCCACACGAGGCCACATAGTGTGAGTCCACTTACATACAACAGGCAGAGGAGGCAAATCCACGGAGACGTGAAGTATTTCGGCACCGCCCAGGAGGCATGATCTCATGGCTATTGTGGCCTTTAAATTTATTTTGGAAAATAGAGATATAAGTCACATAGCATAGGACTCACACTTCTAAGAGTAATCTCAGTGTTCTTTTTATTTTGTATGTTCTCAGAGATGTCAGTAGGAAATGGAGCTTTTACAAATTCCTCATTCACACGGACTGATTGATTACACACTGGATCTGCCGTGACTTCCCTTGCAGAATAAAGCGCACACCTGAGCACTGTAACGTGTCACACCTGTGGCTGTGCCCGGCTGGGGCCGCGAGGGTCCCACGTCCCTTGGTGGCTGAGGACCCGGGCAGTTTTGATTGACCTGAGGCCTGAGGAGTGGAGGTTGGTTCAGAGGGCGGGGCCTCACGCTTTCAGAGGGTCAGGTCAAAACCGGGGAGACCAAGCTGTATCCCCTGAGGTGAGTTTACACAGTGAGCTGATCTGTCTCTGTCTCTGTCTCCGTCTCTCTCTCTCTTTTTAACAGCAGAAACACAAAATTTTAATTGGGTACATACACTTATGCACATCCAGGAGCCCCACAGAGATATGAGACTCAAAAGGCTGCGACTTGATTGCAGTTTATAGATCTTCCTGAGTTAAGGAAAAACAGTTTGGGATTTCTAAGGGGAAAAAAGCTCTTCTCTGTTTTTAAAACATTTTTAACGTTCAGTTATTTTTGAGAGACTGAAAGAATCAGAGCACAGGCGGGGAAAGGGCAGAGAGAGGGAGACACAGACCCCGAAGCAGTCTGCAGGCTCTGAGCCACGCAGCCAGCCCATCAGCGAGCCGTTCTTAAACACAGGGGACAAGTGCACCGTCACCCTGTATGGGGCACGGACTGAAGGGTCACCGGGCCCATCGGTCCGTCGCGTCCCGACCGGACGCTGGACAAGGGAGGCTACGCAGAAAAACTGAATCAAATTCTAGAGACAGAAGGAGGTGCATTCGGCTGAGAGCCAGCCTTCCGGCAGGCGGACCGGACACGTGTGTACAGCAGCCTGTCACTCAGGGGGCAGGAGGCGGGCCTGGGTGATCTGCCCAATTTGCGGCCTCAGGGCGGTTCCAGGATTTCCAACCAATCAGAACGTGAAGGGCCGCAGGCTGTCCTATCAAAGTGCCGGAAGCGAGGTGGCTCGGTAATGTCCAATCAGGATCCGGGGGTGTTATCTACGGAACACATTCCAATCAGATCGTAGAGACTGAAGCACCGCCCAATGAGGGCCCGGGGCGTGTAAACCATCCAATCAGGCCCGAGTGAGAGCCCGGTGGGCGTGGCTCTGAGCCTGGCTGCTGGCGCACTCGGGTCCAGCGCAGCCCCAGGTGCGGGTGTGGGCGGCGGAGCAGGGCGCCCCCGGAGCGCCGAGCGGCCCCGAGATGGTGAGTGCGCGGCCGGAGGGGCGGGCGGGACAGGACGGGACCAGCCGGGACCCGGTGGAAGCGGCCGCGGCGGGGTGTCCCCGTCCCCAGGGATCCGCATCTGAGTCCTGAGCGGATGGAACTGCGACGGGAGGCTGGGGGAGGGGGCAGGGGAAGCTCTAGGATCTGGGGAGCCTGTGCGAGGACCCAACTAGCGGGAGTTTGCCCCTCGGGGGGACAGGTAGACACTACCCAGGTGAGCTGTCACCTGAAGGACACTATGTGCAGCAGTAAGGAGGCCGCAGGGAGCCGCTTCCGACTCGGCGGCTCCCCAGCGGGGACGGGTGGGTTTCTTGTACGGAGGGTGAGGGTGAATAGTCGGAAAGGGGGGCTTTGTCGCGGGCAGACCGAGTTGGAACGCGTGTCTAGGAAGCACGCGTGCAGGTTGCTGGTCGGGAGGCCGGCGCCGCCCCCGGGGCTGGGACGCGGGCGTTAGGATCCGGCAGCGGGCAGTGTGGCCGTGGGGCCGGGGCCGCGCGCGCGGAGGGAGCAGGCGCACGCGCACGGGGGCCTGGGCTGCGCGGCCCGGGCGGGAGTGCGGGGCTTGGTCACTCTGCACACAGCACGGAGTCTCCCCGGTTTGGCTGTGTCCTGGCCTGGGGGGGACGGTCAGCCTCTGCGGCCCCGCTGTCCCTTAAAGTCTTCGGGGGCTGAGGTTGTTTTTTTGTTTTTCCCTTTCGTTGTAACTCAGACCCGGACCAGGAAGTTGTGCAAGGAGTGTACTGGGTAGTGGAGCCGGGAAGGCGTAGATGTGGGAGGAGAGCGGGGGGCCTAAAACGATTGCTGTTTCTGGGCACCCGTCACCCGCTGGGCTTGCGGGGGGACCCACGGTGGACCCGTCACCCAGCCAACCTGAGTCCTGCTCACTGATTGGGAAACAAAGGTAAGCTGTGGGCACAGCAGAAGCTAAGGACGCACCCCCCACTCCCAGCAGGTGGGGAAGGTGTGACCGTCCTCAGCCTGTCTTAGCTGCGCAGGAATGAAGGAAAGAGGGAAACAAATGGTTAATGAGGTTTTTGGGGTGATGGTGGGGTAGTGGGGTCCAGAGCCCTCGACGAAGAAAGAATTCTTGAAGACCTCTTTGGTGCCAAAAGGTGATTCTGTTGAAGCTCCCGGATAGGACCTGAGGGCAGGAAGAGGAGAAACTGGTTTTATACTGTGGGATTCGGAAGGTTTAGTCCAGGGGAAATTTCCAGTGTATTTTCATATGCTAAGGAAGACACAGGGATCCTGGGGGCCTGGCTGTTGTCAAGCCAAGATTGCTTTTCCTTCTAGCAGAACATTAACATTAAGGGAGTGTCTGCCTTAAGTACTTGTCAGTGGGCTGCAGGTTGTAAGGAAATTTAATTTTATCTGCCGTTTCCTTCTGCCTTTGTTTCCCACAGCAGTTAACTGATGGAGAGCACAGTCAAGCAGCATGTGAGTCTCCATCAGCTTACAAATGTTTTAGGAAATTACAGGGAAACACAGCAATCTCCAGAAACCTAGGGACTCAATTTCCTGGAGCCCCAATGTCACCCTCCTCTCCATAGGATAGAAAATCTGTGATCATTCAGTCCTCACAAGTCGGTGCAGCTCTTTCTGACCACAGGTCCTGTCCCTCCCTGGCAGCTTTCTGTGTCGTCACCCCCAAGCAGCGTGTCACTTGCTTTGGTCTCTTGCAGGTGCGATGGCGGAGTGTCGGCCATGCCACTGGTGATGTCGTGGCTGCTGTGGGGCTCCCAGAGCTCGTCTGTGTCACTCGGGCGGGTGCCTGGGGCTCGGGTCGCCCAGGGAACCCCTCTATCCTGGGATGCTGGGGTGTGGGGGTCCCCAGTTTATGTTTTCCTTCTGTCAGCTCTGCTGCTGCCGGCAGTGTGGCCTCGTCTCCAGGGTAAATGCCCCGTAAGCATCTCCGCGCTGGGAGACATTGCATATTACAACTCGCGAGTAAGTTACAGGTTAGCAGGAAACGGGTGCAGAGTGTGAGCCTCACGTCGGTGCTGGGTCCTGTCACTTGCGGCTTCCTGTGTCCAGCTCGAGTGTGTGACACACATCTCCTTGACATCACACATGGATTTTCTGACTCCCCCGGGGCTGAGCATTTCTCACGGGCAGGTCTCTCTTCTGTGGACACGTTTCCAGCGTGTTGTCCCCTGTAATTCACGCGTCTGCTTCCTGATGTTCTGTTTCCTTCACGTCCTGTGGACATTCGTGCTGTTTCATTTCTGCGTGTTGTGAGTGTTCTCTCCCGGTCAGGGTGTATCACCTCTCTGTGTCTGCATGGATGGACCCCTCACGTTGTTAGTGGACTTGAACTTCCCCATCTCTTCCTGTGTAGACGACCTTCATTTATTCTGTGCGAAAACTCCGTTGCCCAGGTCATAATCACACATGCTGGAACGTTCTCTCCATTTGTACCACTTGTTTCCACAACTGTTAAATCCACAGGACTGGGTTGTTTTCTGTGAAGTTGATTCCTTTTCCCTGTAGAGAACCGTATTCTCTGGCCCCTTGTGTCCTAGTGTCCCCATCCCTGCCACTGCCCCGAGGCACTTGCTGTGTGAACATCCACTTGCCTAAATCAGGGGCGCCTGATGTCTCCCCATAACGAGATCCTAATTATAGGAATAGCTGGCAAATGGGAGATACTTGTCCTGGGAGATAAGAGCTTCCCCAGCTACATCCTCCAGTCCATGATCAGGAATGTGACCCCATCCATTACTTCCACAAGTCCATGGCTAATCCCATGGAATGGGATACGCTGAGTTTTAAGGAGTGATTTTCTAACCCCAGCCACGCAGACTTCATCAAGGTGATAGTTGAGTTATGCAGTTGTTGGAGAGTCCTTCCTGTTATCCTACAGAGTAACAAGCATGGAGATTTCCTGTATGCGAGCTATGGTAGCACTCCCTGAAGTTCACCTCAGTTTGCTAGCATTGGTATTCAGAATGTTAATAAAAACAGCAGTTTTCATTTTTAGTGACTTAGGTCACGACAAAGGAATATTCAAAACCTTAGTATGGAAAGCTGTAGTCAGATATTAATGAAACCAGAAGAATTCAGGATTTAGACTAGTTTATAAAAAATAGTATCAAAATTCCAATACCTATAAAGATGTGGTTTTGAAAGCATTATTTTCACTCTGAATTCACACTTATTTCCAGATATAGCCAAATCAAGGCTGACTCGATTGTAAAACAAGTCCAGTTTTATTAAACAAGGCCTCATTATATACAAAGGCTCAGCAAACACAGTGATTGGCCAAATAAGTTTTTTAAAAGGCTTGCTTTGGGGGTTCCTGGGTGGCTCAGTCAGTTGGGCGTGGGTTCGAGCCCATGTCGGGCTCTGTGCTGACAGCCAGCTCAGAGCCAGGAGCCTGCTTCAGATTCTGAATCTCCCTCTCTCTCTGACTCCCCTGCTCACGCTGTCTCTCTCTGTCTCTCAGAAATAATTAAAACATTAAAAATAATAAAAGGGTTGCTTTGCTCAAAGTATTTATAAGGAATCTCTAGATTGAAATTTTAATAGCCTCTCGAGGCCAGAAGCTAAGCCAAATCTTTGTCACGAGACTTAACGTGTAGATTTATGTGATTTCCTCTTCTCGAGGTCCCCAAACTATCCTGAGGTTTCCGGCACCTGCCGGGAGCTGACGTTCCTTACTCACTGGTGAGGCTGCTGGGACCCTGTCAGCGGGACATCAGGCCAGCATTTCCGGGGGGGCTCGATGGCNGGGTCAGTTAGGGACAGTGGCCACATTGAGGCAGGTCCCTTAGGAGCCTGTGTGCTCACTGTGCGCTCATACAATGTGATTGTTTTTTCCTCCTCTGTTAAAGTGACCGGTGGCTCTGTCCCCATCAATCCCTCAGAGACTCTTCCTTCTGGTGCCCTTTCTCTTGAATCCTGGGCCCTGGGTTAAATGTTTGAGAGGCCTTGCTGGTATCCTAGTTTCTGGAGGCCCTGAACTCATCGTACACACCAGGTGTGCCAGGTTCCCGGGCCCTGGTCTGTGTCCATGGCCATAGTCCACCTAACCCAGGGAAAGAGTCATGTGTGTCTCCGTTGGAAAAGAGGGGCTCCCCCAGGCTCCTTGACCTTGTTCCTTCCAGGGACGAGAGCTCCTGGGATCTAAGTGTCCACAGCATCCTGACGTTGCAGCTCCAGTTCTTAGAGCTGATGAGGCAGGATCATTGAACAAGCCAACCATGTGTCCTCCGATTTCTGTGTTGTCCACATGAATATTTCATGTTTAAATCTGTACAGGAGTGGTCTCCTCAGCTCTGCTCTGTCTCCTTATACATACTGCTAATTGGGCGTGTGTGAGTCTTCGTCAGCTGCTGTCATCACCCCGTCCTTCACGTTCCAGCCCTTCCCGTCCTGTGCGCGCTTCAGGGGACCTGCTTGCGTGTTGTCACTCTCTACTCACGTGTGACTCAGGGGTCCTAGGAATGGAGGGCAGCTCCCTGCCTGTCACCCTTCATCCTCCCACACACACGGGTGAGGATGGAGCTTTGCTGCAGTAGAGTGTGTGGTATATTTCAGGCCTCTGTGGTCTTTGAGGATGTGGCTGTGAAGTTCACCTCGGAAGAGTGGGCTTTGCTGGATCGAAATCAGAGGAAGCTCTACAGAGATGTGATGCTGGAGACGTGCAGGAACCTGTCTGCTGTGGGTAAGGATGGCCCCGTCCTTTCACTGGTCTTTTAAGGAGGAAGAAGAAAATGTCAATAATTGCATGTCATATGAAACCACATATAGAATATCCTTAGGACTTCACCAAATACTATTAGAACTAATAAATTAAATTTGGAAAAGTTGCAGAACACAAGTATTCCACAAACTGTTGCATTTCTATATTTACTACCAAAATAACAGAGAAATGAAGAAAACAAAACCGTATTCAGTTAATTCAAAAACAATAGGATACTATGTTAAAAGTAACCAAGGAAGTTGAAAGATCTCTACTCTGGCAGGTATAAAACATTTAATGAACGATATTGAAGATGACACAATAAAGGGAAAGCTATACCATTGCCATGGATTGTATTGACTAATTTTGTTGAAAATACCCATACCATGAAAACCACTCAACATTTTTCAATGTAATCTCTATTAACACACTGATAATAATTTTCAGAGAACTAGAGTAAGAAATTCTAAAATTTGTGTGGAAACAGAAAAGATTTCAAAGCTACTTTGAGAAGGCATATGTAAGCTAAAAACATAACAGTCTCAGATTTCAAACTATACTAAGCAAAACAGTATACTACTGGCACAAAAACAGACACAGAGGTCAAGGCAACAAAATAGAGAGTTCAGAAATAAACCCATACTTATATGGTCAGATTAGATTATCTACAAAGAAAGCTGAGAATGCACAATGGGGAAGAGTGTTTCTTCAAACAGTGGTGCTAGGAAAATGAGACAGCTACCTGCACGGAGATGAAACTGGACCAGCTTCGTACCCCTTACCTGAATGTAAACTCAGTATGGATTAAACACCTAGGTGTAGGACTTGAACCCATACAGTCTTAAGACAAAATAGAGGCGCTAAACTCATGGACATCAGCCTTCACGTTATTTTTGTGGAATCATCCCTTCAGGTAAGGGAAACAAAAGGAAAAATAGAAAATTGAAAGAGGAACATAACAGACATTTTCCCACAGAAAATATAGAGTTGGTCCCTTGACAAATGAAAAGCTGCTCAATATGAATCCTCAGGGAAATGGAAATGAAAACCACAGTGAGCTGTCACTTGACAGTAGCTTGATTGGCTAGTATCAGAAATAGAAGAAATACAAGGTCTCATGAGGATGTGGAGAAAAGGAAACTGATGGTTGGTGGGATTTAAATGGGCGCAGCCAGCTTGGCAAACAGTATGGAATTTTCACAACAAAATGAACACAACAGAACCATATGGTCCGTAATTGCACTTCTGTGTAGTTCCCCAAAGAAAAAATTCCAGTACGATAAGATGTGTGCACCTCCAAGTTGACTGTACTGTTATCACTACTCGAGATAGGCAAGCAACACAGCTATCTGTCAACAGATGAATGGTTAATGAAGATGTGGTATCTACATACAAGGAACTACCCCTCAGTAATACAAAAGAGATGAATTCTTGACATTTGTGACATCATGGGTTGATCTAGAGGATATTATACCCAGTATATAAGTCAGAAAGACAAGCAAAATATCTTACTTATATGTGGAATCTAAATGACAAAATGAACAAACAGCAGGAAATAGGAACAGACTTAAAAGTGTAGACAACTAAGTGGTGTTTGAGATTGGACGGGAATTGAGAAGTACAGGTTTGCACTTATTGAATACACAAGTCGTGATAAGGAAAAGTAGAGCACAGGGACTATGGTCAATAATTTTGTGGTTTTGTATAGTGACAGCAATTACAATTATGGTGAGCTTTTGTAATGTAAGTAATTGTTGAATCCCCATGTTGGCACACCTGAAACAAATATATAGGTCAGTATACTTCTACCATAGAAATGAATAAATGAATGAATGATAAAAAGTCCCACGATTATCAGTCATCAGTGACCCTGAAGACGAAAGTCAGCCCCCATCTTCCAGATTGCTTGTTGTCCTTCAAATCCTCCCTCCTGATGAGCTTTTCTCAGGGGCAGGGCAGCAGCCACACTCACCATCTGATCTCCTAGTGACAGCTGGGGCAGTGCAGGCGGGCTCCACCGAGGGTCTGTGTGCCTTCAGAACAGTCCAACCCTTGGGTGACCAGGGTCTGGAGAAGAGATTGGCGTTTGGACACGTCCATTAGAAATGACTCCGTCTTTGAGAAGGGTGATGTCTGCCCTTCACCTGGCCTCCCTGTTGGCCTTTCCATCCATTGTCACCCACGTGGCCAGTCTTTCTGTCTTCCTGTAGAGGTAGGGTGTGGATGTGTGTGTCTTGCCCAGTTCATTCCTACATGGCTTTTCTGATAATACTTATCTTCACATTAGTCTCCATCTATTTTGAAGTATTTCTCAATGCACGGGGTGCCATTTCCTACACTTTCTCTATAATTGCCAAAGTCCCAAGTCACCAGGGTCCTCGGAATTTTTTGGTCATGTGACCATTCTCCCTCATGAAGTTCATTTACATTTTAGGATCAGTATATGAATAGAAGCAGACATTTGGTCTGTTTTCTTACTTTAAACATCAGGTCATTTCCAAGAAATTCAATTAGGCTGCCAATTCTTGTAGTTTCTCTCAGTCAGGGTAATATGAGTGGATCAAAGACACAGCGGAATGCTTTGGAGAATGAACCTCTGAGTGAAGAGAAAATACTAATGTTTACAAAAAATGATTTCTGTTCTGTTTGTAGACGAGCAGAAATTTCACAGCAGTGGAGATCTGAGCCGAATGCAGGAAGGGCTTTTGAGGTGAGTGACACTTGCAAGGGATGAGTGGGGAATGTTGGCAGTTGTGAGACTAACCTGAAATTAAAGAACAGCTGTAAACCTAGGTCAACTATTGTGTAGTCGAAATTTTCACAAGATGAAGTTTTTATAACTGCATTCTAGGTATTGGTCATCTGAAAAACAATTCAGTTGGAAAAAATGGTCAGAGAAAACTATATGTAAGAAACCTAGAATGTTAGGACTCTGAGTCCTTAGCCCGAGAGTATGGATAGACAAGCATAATGCATTTTAGGCTTGTGCCATTTTGTAAGCATGCAGATAGTGCCACAGTCATTCCCATTTATTGAAAGTGGACGTTATGTAGCCCAATAATGATTAACAAACACGAATAGATCATTAATTAAGAAAGATCGCTTATAGTCATTATTTCCTAACCATGTGCCTTCTGATTTTGAACAGAAGTCCTTTGGTGGAGGGTGCATGTGAACGTATTGAAGATGATCAACGTGGAGAAACCCTGAACCTGGTTACAAGTCTCAGTGTGCGTGAGGGTTGTCCCACCGGAGGCAAATCCTGTGAATGCACTAAGTGTAGAGAAGCCTTCACAGATGGTTCCTTCCTCGAGAATCTAGGAAGATCTCACCCAGGACTCAAATCTAGTCCCTGTGAGGAATATAGGCCAGCCTGCAGCTCCATGTTGAGCCTCAGCACTCACGTGGACGTGGAAACAGACCTTGGAGAGAAACCCTTTGAAGGTCAGGAATCTGGGAGAGGATCTGAGTCTTACATGAAGAGTTTCAGTAGTAAAAAATCAATAGAGTGCCAGAAATGTGGAAAAGGTTTCTCTTGCACAGCTTCCTTTAAACGTCATGTGCGAGGTCACTGTGGACAGAGAGTCCATGTGTGTGATGTGTGTGGGAAAACCTTCTTGTATCACTGCTACCTAATACGTCATGTGCGAATTCACACTGGAGTGCGCCCTTATGAATGTCAAGAGTGTGGGAGAGCCTTCGGGTATAAGTCAAGCCTACAAAACCATGTGAGGACCCATGCTCGGGAGAAACCGTATAAATATCAGCCGTGTGGGAAAGCCTTCCCTGATCAGCACTCCTTTCTAGCACCTGTGAGACGACACACAGGGGATGGACACTTTGAATGTAAGGAGTGTGGGAAAACTTTCAAGAAACGTCTACATTTTGAATGTCACATGACCACACACAATGTAGTGAAACCCTATGAGTGTCAGGAGTGTAGGAGATCATTCAGGCATCACTCAGACCTACGAGTTCATATGAGGACACACACTGGGGAAAGACCCTATGAATGTAAGGGATGTGGGAAATCCTTCCGGAAGTACCATCATATTAAACGTCACATGGTCATTCACAGTTTAGTGAAACCCTATGAATGTAAGCAGTGTGACAGGGGCTTCGGGGATCAAACACACCTCAGAATCCATATGAGGACACACACTGGGGAAAGACCGTATGAATGTCAGCAATGTGGGAAAGCCTTCAGATATCAGTGGAATCTGCGAGGACATGTGACAACACACACCAGGGAAAGACCCTATGATTGTCAGGAGTGTGGGAAAGCCTTCAGGTATAAGTCATGCCTACAGGAACATGTGACGACACACACGGGGGAGAGACCCTATAAATGTCAGGAGTGCGAGAAAGCGTTCAGGTATAAGTCATGCCTGAGAGAACATGTGAGGAAACACACTGGCGAGAGACCCAATAAATGTCAGCACTGTGGAAAAGCCTTCATTCGTCATTACACCCTTGTTCTACATACTGCGAGAAGACACTCAGGGGACGGACACTTGGAATGTAAGGAATGTGGGGAAACTTTCAGGAAGCATCGACCTTTTGAACGTCACATGACCACTCACAATGTAGTGAAACCCTATGAATGTGAGAAGTGTGGCAAAGCCTTCAGGTATCACAGAGACCTGCGAATACATGCACAAAACCACCCTGAGGAAAAGCCCTGTAAATGTCAGCACTGTGGGAAAGTCTTCAGATCTCCTTCAAACCTGGGAGCGCATATGAGGTCCCATGCTGTGAAGCGACTATTGGAGTGTATGGAGTGTGGGAAAGCTTTCAGGCAGCCGCAAGGTTTTCGAAGTCATTTGAAAACGCACAGCACAATTAAACCCTATGAATGTAAGAAATGTGGGAAGGCGTACAAGTTCTCCTCATCTCTTCGAGTGCACATGAAGAAACACCCTGGGGAGAGACCTTGACATGTCACCGCTCCTTCAAGAACACGTGAGGCTGCACAGTGTACAGTAAGCCTTTGTATGAAGGACTCTGGTAAGACCGTCCAGTGTCCCAAAGATCTGCAAGTATGTGTGATGACCCTCAGTGGGCAGAACCCTATGAATGACTGCGAGAAAGCCTTCAGTTGTCCGTCTTCCCTTCAAGGACACGTGTGCACGCACGGTGACGTGAAACCCTATGAACTTAGGCACCATGGAAAAGCCTTCAGGTATCCCAGGAATCTGTGATCACAGACACACTGTGGGAAAACACTTATTCTCCCTTAAAGTCTTATTGAAAATGCAAACCAGTACAATGGAGAGGATCCTGCATAGACACGTATTTGGGAAAAGTTCAGGTATAGAACCTTATGTATTTTGTTCATAAAATTTCAGTCAGGAGAGAAATCTTTTCATTGTTATGAATATGGTTTTGAGTTTTCTGGTGCCTCTTTCTTAATGGGGATCCCAAGTGTATAAATTCCTAGTTCGTGTCACTGATATGAACACTGATGGTTTTAAATGCCCTTCTTTGTCCTCTACATCTGTATGACCTAGATGTTGTTATCTCAGACTTTAAGCATTCACATGGTTATGTACAACATGTCTCTTTCCCATTACAATATCTTTAGGACCCAGAAGCGATAAGAATGTGTCTGTTGTTGGGGCGCCTGGGTGGCTCAGTCGGTTAAGGGTCTGACTTCAGCTCAGGTCATGATCTCACGGTTCGGGGGCTCAAGCCCTGTGTTGGGCTCTGTGCTGACTGCCAGCTCAGGGCCTGGAACCTGTCTCGGATTCTGTGTCTCTCTCACTCACCCTCCCCTGCTCATGCTGTCTCTCTCTCCTCTTGCTCTCTTTCTCAGAAATACATAAAACATTTTTAAAAAGTAAAAAAAAAAAAACTTTAAAAAAAGAATGTGTCTATTGTTCGTTTGTACATACAACTTGATATACTTTTACAAAAAAAAATTACTGGGGCGCCTGGGTGGCTCAGTTAGTTGGGCACCTGACTTCAGCTTGGGTCATGATCTCGTGGTTTGTGGGTTCGAGCCCCGCGTCGGGTTCTGTGCTGGCAGCTCAGAGCCTGGAGCCTGTTTCGGATTCCGTGTCTCCTGTTCTCTCTGCCCCTTCCCCGCCCATGCTCTTGTCTCTCTCTCTTTCAAAACTAAACTATTTAAAAAAGTTTATTGAATTATACGTTCCAAAATGTTCTTGTTACGTCATCATGACATGAGACTTGTATTGTTGAAAGTCATTTTCTGTTTTCTGTTGTGATACTGGAATATTCTGATTTTATGTCTCCTTTTCTGTCTGTATTATTGGGTGACAAATTTTCACATCAAATTTTTCTTCAATTCTTAAAAGATTTTTAAAAATATTTATTTTTGAGAGAGAGAGAGCGAGCACTCAAGTGGGTAATGGGCAAAGAGAGAGGGAGACACAGAAGCGAGCTCCAGGTTTTGAGCTGCCAACGGAGAGCCCAATACATGCCTGAACCCATGAAGTGTGAGATGATGACCTGAGCTGAAATCAGACGATTAACCTACTGAGCCACCCAGGCACCATTTTTCTTCAATTTTTACAGTTGATAGTGGTTTAGCATTTCTGGGACTAATTAGTGTCTTTCATTGATTTTCTTCCAAATTATGACTTAGAAGAACATCCCTGTGAACCAGAACTCAGGCTAACTTGTTTGTTTCCACGAGCAGTGATTGTGGTGGAAATACCAGTGGGGTGCTTTTCTCTGGCCCCCAGGAGGTAACGTCTGGAAAGAAGAGTACTCTTAATATCAGCCAGATTAGTTGACCAAAATATGCCATCTGATAAATTCTAGACTTAGAAGCCTCTTCATCCTTAAGAGAGGTAAAAACACTTCATTGTTTCCATAATATTGCACGGTTCTGAGGTACCCCAAACGCATTCCAACTAGAAGTGTTTTGGTTTTACCCTTCACTAAGGTATTTGATCACATAATGGTGTGTAACTCATCCTACTAGGCTGGACGTCAAAGGGAAAAGTATGTTCCATCAGTACCTTATTTAAAAGGATTTGCAAGGCACTTGGATGACTAAGTCAATAGAACGTGCTATTCTTGGTCTTGGATTGTAGGTTTGAGCCCCACATTGTGTGTAGAGGTAATGTAAGTAAATAATAAAATGGAATCTTAATTTTTTTTAATGTTTTATTTACTTCTGAGAGAGAGAGCGAGACAGCGTGAACAGGGAAGGGTGAGAGAGAGATGGAGACATAGAATCTGAAACAGGCTCCAGGCTCTGAGCTGTCAGCACAGAGCCCGACACTGGGCTCGAACCCACGAACCATGAAATCATGAAGTCGAAGTCAGACGCTTAACCAACTGAGCCACCCAGTTGCCTCGAATCTTAAACAAGGATTTGGGAAAGCACACCCAACGTACTGTGCTCCTCTCTGACTATAGGTGTGGTCCTGGTGGTCTTTGACTGGAGGTCACTTACAAAGTCATTATCTTAGACTTACTAATGTACTACAGTCATCTTAATGACAAAAGCCTTGAGTATGGAAGGATACAGGTGGGTTTTTTTAAAAAATGATTGAGGTTTTTCTGGGCAACATGCATACAAACTTGTGTCTCACTAAACAAATGCACACTTTTTTTTTTTTTTTAATTTTTTTTTCTAGGAGAGAGAGAGACAGCGTGAGCAGGGGAGGGTCAGAGAGAGAGGGAGGCACAGACTGAAACAGGCTCCAGGCTCTGAGCTGGCAGTCAGCACAGAGCCCGACGCGGGGCTCGAACCCATGAACCGCGAGATCATGACCTAAGCGAAAGTCGGACGCTTAACCGACTAAGCCACCCAGGCGCCCCAAATGCACACTGTTTTTGATCACAATATAAAAAGCGAACACTTACTGAATTCTTGGCTTCAACTCCAAGTAAATCTCCCACATCCCACCTGAGGTATGAGTAAGGTGCTCGTTTCTCATACAGAAGGATAGAACCGTGCAGACACTCAACAGTGCAGTAGAGGCTCAGAGTCCCTTGTGCTTTTTTTTTTTTTAGCTTTTTTTTAAATTTTTTTTTTAATGTTTTATTTATTTCTAGGAGAGAGAGAGACAGCGTGAGCAGGGGAGGGTCAGAGAGAGAGGGAGGCACAGACTGAAACAGGCTCCAGGCTCCGAGCTGGCAGTCAGCACAGAGCCCGACGCGGGGCTCGAACCCACGAACCGCGAGATCATGACCTAAGCGAAAGTCGGACGCTCGACCGACTAAGCCACCCAGGCGCCCCACATCTTAAATTTTGATAAATAATATCAAACTACCCTCCATTAGACTTCGTCAGTTCATTCTTTATCCCAATCTTGATATTATCACACAGTGATAGTCGGCTTAACCGACTAAGCCACACAGGCGCCCCCCCTTGTGCTTTTTAAGTTCCACCATTATATCTGTTGTCCTGATATCAAGATGCCTAGTCTTCCACAATTAGTGACAGAATGGGTGCTTGCCTGCAAATGATACCTTATACAAATATGGTAGGAAGAGGGGAGTCAAAGCACCAGAGAAACTCACCAAACATGATAGTTTATTTATTTTTTTGTTATCATGTTTTATTTCTGAGAGAGACAGCATGAGCAGGGGAGGGTCAGAGAGAGAGACGGAATCTGAAACAGGCTCCAGGCTCTGAGCTGGCTGTCAGCACAGAGCCCGATGCGGGGCTTGAACCCACAAACCGTGAGATCATGACCTGAGCCGAAGTTGGACGCTTTACCGACTGAGCCACCCAGGTGCCCTCAAACATGATAGTTTAAATCAGTGGCTTGGGGGGAGACAGTGGGGCTGGGTGGAAAACCCAAAGCTGTGGCTTTCTGACCACGGAATCTGATCCATTAACCGG